>NC_091130.1:46701489-46841489 GCF_040183065.1 Periplaneta americana
GGAGACACTTAGAAACATGATAAGCATTGGTGTCAATGGAAAGAGAAACTCAAATACTTTTTGCTATCCATTCGGTTAAATCACATGTGCTACTCTTAAATCAGCAAAAATTAGAAAACATGAACTTTGTATCAACAGAAACAGAAACTTCAACAATTTTTTAATTTATTCACTGGAAAACATGAAACATGAAGCAGAAAGAGAAACATTTGGTTCACAACCGTAAGTAAGTCACATGTGCTCTATGTGAGCTCCTTGTGTCACACGACACACATCAAGTCTGTAGTCAATTTCCTGCCATACACATTGTAGCATTGGACCATCCACCAGTGCAATGGCCTCTGTGATGAGGACACGAAGATCCTCAATGGTAGGTGGTAATGGCAGCTGATACATTTGTTGTTTTATAAAACCCCACAGAAAAAAAAATCACAAGGAGTGAGATCGGGGGAACGTGGAGGCCAATGCAAACATTCTAAATCTCCGCGGCCAGCACGTCCAATTAGAGATGGGAAGTCCGATTCATTTTGAAGAATCGGTTCAGTAAGAATGATTTCCTAAAATGATTCGTTCATTTGATTCACAGATGTTCCGATACAAGTACGAACGAATTACACATTGGATCTTCATTTCTATTCAGCGGTACCTTTCGTTCATTACTACATTATTTACTTCACGTTCACTTTTTGCACACTAGATGACAGCACATTGCAATTCACTGCATTAGTGGTAAATTGACATGGTCGTCCACTGGTTGCAAAGATGTATTAAAGACAAACTTAAAGAGATAGAGAAATGGGTACCTATATATAAAATAAGTTTAATATCTCCTATATTATGTGACTGTAGTATAATGTTATAAAGTTATAATATTTAGGCTACATAATCATTAATCAGTAATGAAAAATAGAGATAAAATAATTAAACAGGTCACAGTTTGAACACCAAAAGGAAGTTGAGAAAATTTTAATAAAACATAAAAATCCAGAAAAATCTACTTAATTGGTGTGTGTGTTTTCCCTATCTCTTTTACATTTTTTTTTCTAAAAATATTATACAAATGGTGCAGTTTATGCCTTATAACATTCACAAGTTTTGTTTTTTAATTTTCCTGTAGGCCTAACTTGATATTTTTAAACTTATGGTAGGCTACATTTTCTATATTTCATAAATGGTTGGCGATTTTGTCTTATTCTTAGACGACTGCTACCGAGCGGACAGATAAGGAACCTGGATTCAGAAGATTCAATGTAGAAAAGATTCATAACGAGTGAGAACCGAGAAGACGTTCGATTCAACTTTCGATTCAGGAAGGAATCGATTTATTTCGTTTACTGAATCATGATTCGTTCGTTCGATTCATGATTCGTTCATTATGAACGACTCATTCATAATCTCCCCACCACTACGTCCAATCCATCTCCTTGGAAGTCGTGTATTCAGTTCGTTTCTGACATCTAAGTGGTAATGGGGTGGTGTCCCATCCTGCTGAAAAATGAGACCTTCTATGTCCTGTTCCAGTTTTGGAATAAGCCATAACTGTAACATGTCTAGGTACGAATTACCTGTGACTGTCGCCTCAACAAAAAAGAAAGGGCCATACACCTTTTCACAGCTTATAGCACAAGACACGTCCTAGCACACAAAATGCCCTCCTGTCTTCGTTTGCAGCCATTTTTCTGTTATATCGTCTCCTAGCAACGAAATTAATAAATATGGAACAGGGTCACCAACATAACAAAAATATTTGAGTTTCTCTTTCCATTGATACCAATATCATGTTTCTAATTGTCTCCTAACGATAATTATTCACGTTTGTAATCGGAAAGATGATTTATAGTAACGCTGTATAGTGAACTTAAGGAATTACACAAAAACTGGGTGTTTGACGAAAACGTATTTCATTTTTCAACAGAGCATTAAAAAGTCATTCAGAATGACCCTTCGTCATGTAAAGTACCAAAACATGGCAACCCTGTGTTATACGTTAAAAAAAGAAAAACTTGTGTACATAGCTGTGAAATCGGTGCACTTATTTTTTAACTCGAAGTGTACGTATCTTCTGAAGTATCTGACCATAGTCGTAATTTAAAACGACTTTATATTTTCGGAGGACTTGAGTGCAAGCAAATTGCCTACAAAGCGCTTCCTAAGTGTAGCCTCCAAGCAGCGTTTTCGACTGTTTTATCGCGGGCTGGTGGGCGAGAAGAGTATCGATTATACATTATGGAAATCGCAGGTCAGTCCACGTGCTTTGTCCAGCCAAATCGATTTTAAAGCTGGTGAGGTTGGGAAAACGTCATTTAAAATGCAGTTAGTGGCAGGGAACATCACTCACTCCTCCCTGAAGACATTTATTTCTACTATAAAATCGCCTCAATACTCCCACACTATCCGTCGTCAAGCAAATGAGAAAAGCTAAAATCATGACTGCCAACCTTACTAAACCTTTCGTAATTTGTCTCTCATTTGACCCAGTTATCTAAGAGCCCATTATACTGTTTTAGTGTACCTCTAGTGGTAAAATTTAGTGCTCTGTAATTCATATGCAGAAGAGGATTTACTGCACAGCAGTTTCCTTTCATGTACTTCCTACCTAAAACTTAATGACCGCAACTCAGATAGCTAACGACTTCTAGCATATGGCACTAGGGTTCGATCCTGGGCAGGTTCTCTCATAGTTTTATTGAATAAAAGTAGCTGTGAAAATGTTTTTCGATGTTTGACATGTTTGATTCTACACTATCTACTATATTGGGCACTGTTTTTGCCACTTTTGAACCTCGTGGTACCACCTCTTGTTGCTATAACAGCAGTCACCTCGTCAGGCATGTTCTCCACTAGTTTGTGTCGGATATCCACTGGAATGCGTCGACATTCCTCTTGCAATATGGCACTCAGTTTGCCAATTGAAGTTGGCCGAATTTCCCGAAACCTCAATCGCCGGGCCAATTCGTCTCAAAGGTGCTCAATGGGATTGAGATCAGGACTCTGTGCAGGCCAGTCCAACCGGTGAACATTATTGTCTGCATACCATTGCATAGTAGCCACCGAAACATGGCATCTAGCACGTAAAATCCTGGGTGCCCAATTATTTTTTGGTAGATAGTGTAATTTAACCATTTTTCTCATTACCATCCCACCATCTCATTGAGCCACGGGCGTAGTTTAGTCGCTGAGGCGCTTGCCTGCTGGTTCGGAGTTGCGCTCGGGCGTGGGTTCGATTCCCGCTTGGGTTCATTACCCAGTTGGATTTTTTCCGAGATTTTACCCAACTGTAAGGCAAACGTCAGGTAATTTAAGGCGAATCCTCGATCTTACTTATTTACTTACTTATGGCTTTTAAGGAACCCGGAGGTTCATTGTCGCCCTCTCATAAGCCCGCCATCGGTCCCTATCCTGAGCAAGATTAATCCAGTCTCTATCATCATATCCCACCTCCCTCAAATCCATTTTAATATTATCTTCCCATCTACGTCTCGGCCTCCCAAAGGTCTTATTCCCTCCCAACTAACACTCTATATGCATTTCTGGATTCGCCCATTCGTGCTACATGCCCTGCCCATCTCAAACGTCTGGATTTAATGTTCCTAATTATGTCAGGTGAAGAATACAATGTGTGTAGTTCTGCGTTGTGTAACTTTCTCCATTCTCCTGTAACTTCGTCCTTTTCAGCCCCAAATATTTTCCTAAGAACCTAATTCTAAAACACCCTTAATCTCTGTTCCTCTCTCAAAGTGAGAGTCCAAGTTTCACAACCACACAGAACAACCGGTAGTATAATTGTTTTTATAAATTCTAACTTTCAAATTTTTTGACAATGGACTAGATGACAAAAGCTTCTCAACCCAATAATAGCAGGCATTTTCCTGAATTTCTTCGGAAGGGAAATAAAACTGTAGGTACCGTATCTTAGATTTATGGCACATAAGTTAATTCTGTGTGTCCAGCAAAGTTTCTGGACTTCGTTGAAACAAAACAACATTAAATTACTCTTGCATTTATTAATTAGTTAAATAAATAATTAATTAAGTAATGCATTCATGCGTTCATTCATTCTTGTGAAAACTATTTTGTTTGCGAGTCAGTAAGCTACAAGTAGGAACCTTGGATTTTTAGATATGAAGGGTTGGGCAGAGGAGAAATGTCTACATCTTTAAGTCTTCAAAATGGATAAATCTATTTGCCTTCACTGTCTATTTAGACATTTGTAACTTTCTTTACGAAGTAGAATACCTATCTAACTCGTCTTTCTTTTTTTGTTGATATGAAGGTAAAATACAGCGAAACTAGGAGACGTTTGTAAGTCATATTTATCACCGTTAAAACCTAAAGTACACCATTCCTGAATAATTTGTTATTTTTATGTCAGAGTAGCACCAACGTCATAATTTATCCTGCGTCGAAGTGATCAACATATTTTGCCTGAATCCTGCATCAGAGATAGATATTTTTCGTGCCATCATAACCATAGTTTTACTTACCGCCACAGAAAGATATATTAATGGTACATTGAGATGAAATTTTACTTTTTTCTAACTATTCAAACTGGATCTGAAAATTGTACAGTTATCATGCTGCATGTAAGCTTAGATAGTCTCTATATAAAGTTTCATCTCATTTGTTTAAGGTATGTGTGAATTATTAAGATTCTTGTAATTTTAAATAGTATTTTGAAAAATCACTACTTTTACCACAAGCTTCAAAATTCTTACGATGAATGGATAGAACAGAGAAAAATTCTCTTCAGCACCGGAACTCGAACCCGGGTTTTCAGCTCTACGTGCTGACGCTTTATCCACTAAGCTACACCGGATTCCAGTTCCGATGCCGGATCAAATCCCCTCAGTTTAAGTGCTACCTTCCAGTTTTCCCTTTGGTGGCCTACCTTCATGTACTGTGTCACAGAATATGTGATAGTGGCACAATGTCCAACGCAATATGTACAGAGATGCACTCGTTACGAGTGACTAAGTGGCCGGGGTCCGACGGGATGAACGCCGTCTCGAATCACTAAGTGATTACTTACGCATATCATCTTATTATGATGCACCGAAGTACATGTGATATTTCCGTGCAGGAATTCTGCGTTACCATATGATGAAGGATGGATAGAACAGAGAAAAATTCTCTCCGGAACCGGAACTCGAACCTGGGTTTTCATCTCTACGTGCTGACGTTTTATCCACTAACTCACGCCGGATTCTAGTTCGGATACCGGCTCGAATCCCCTCAGTTTAAGTTCTACTTCTCAGTTTTCAGTTTAAAGCAGACGATTATAAAATTGCTAGAAAATGAAATATATATGAGATCCAAAGGAAAGTGTTGATAGCAAATAATATTACGCACACATTCAAGAACATCCACAAACAATCATGCATCGGGTGCAACATTTGTAGGAAAAATAGCATTTTAGTAAAGGAAATTGTACAAAGTAATAATACATTGATAATGAATAATAGTTACTTACTTACTTACTTACAAATGGCTTTTAAGGAACCCGAAGGTTCATTGCCGCCCTCACATAAGCCCGCCATCGGTCCCTATCCTGTGCAAGATTAATCCAGTCTCTATCATCATACCCCACCTCCCTCAAATCCATTTTAATATTATCCTCCCATCTACGTCTCGGCCTCCCTAAAGATCTTTTTTCCTCCGGTCTCCCAACTAACACTCTATATGCATTTCTGGATTCGCCCATACGTGCTACATGCCCTGCCCATCTCAAAAGTCTGGATTTTAAGTTCCTAATTATGTCAGGTGAAGAATACAATGCGTGCAGTTCTGTGTTGTGTAACTTTCTCCATTCTCCTGTAACTTCATCCCGCTTAGCCCCAAATATTTTCCTAAGCACCTTATTCTCAAACACCCTTAACCTATGTTCCTCTCTCAGAGTGAGAGTCCAAGTTTCACAACCATACAGAACAACCGGTAATATAACTGTTTTATAAATTCTAACTTTCAGATTTTTGGACAGCAGACTGGATGATAAGAGTTTCTCAACCGAATAATAACACGCATTTCCAATATTTATTCTGCGTTTAATTTCCTCCCGAGTGTCATTTATATTTGTTACTGTTGCTCCAAGATATTTGAATTTTTCCACCTCTTCGAAGGATAAATCTCCAATTTTTATATTTCTATTTCGTACAATATTCTGGTCACGAGACATAATCATATACTTTGTCTTTTCGGGATTTACTTCCAAACCGATCGCTTTACTTGCTTCAAGTAAAATTTCCGTGTTTTCCCTAATCGTTTGTGTATTTTCTCCTAACATATTCACGTCATCTGCATAGACAAGAAGCTGATGTAATCCGTTCAATTCCAAACCCTGCCTGTTATCCTGAACTTTCCTAATGGCATATTCTAGAGCGAAGTTAAAAAGTAAAGGTGATAGTGCATCTCCCTGCTTTAGCCCGCAGTGAATTGGAAAAGGATCAGATAGAAACTGACCTATACGGACTCTACTGTATGTGTCACTGAGACACATTTTAATTAATCGAACTAGTTTCTTGGAAATACCAAATTCAATAAGAACATCATATAATAATAATAATAATAATAATAATAATAATAATAATAATAATAATAATAATAATAATAATAATAACACTAAATGTTTCTGTTATATTAATAGTAACTTATGAAATGTATTAATATAAATAATTAAACAAGAAAGAGCAACTAATAATGCAAACAAGGAATACAATAATAAACCATTACACAAAGACTGTAATCAGCACATTTAGTAACTTATTAATAATAAATTTCATTAAACAAAATAAACGTTTCCAACTTAATTTTGAATTTGAATAGCGCTCGGTAATCCCAGATGTCATTAGCTAGAGAATTCTATAGATGAGGTAATGGTGCTGTATAGGAGGATGAGTACATAACGTTCTATGGTGAGGGATGGAAAGAAGTGCTTGATTCTAATTGCGTACTGTTGTTAGAAACTAAAAACTTGCTACTAGATAAGTAGGAGATAAGATATGCAAGAGTTTAAATGCAGTGAATGCATGATTCTTTGTTCCTTCAGGCGAACCCATGATACAAGCTCGAGGAGTGGTGTTGTATGATCAAATTTGTGCTTATTGTAGATATGTATGCTGCAATCTCAGCTTGGTAATGGATTACATTTTTCAGCAAGAAATCACAACAATTAAAACGAGGCATCACAAGCGTCGGAATAAAAACGTTTTTAAGGATGAATAGTAGAAATTTTCTCATGAGATTTACAGAATGGAGTAAAGAGAATATTTTCTTATATATGTATGTTACCTTACTATATCAGTTAAGATCGTTGTACATAAAGAAAAAATCTAACCCAAAAAGAAAAGAGTTTAAACCCTAACAGTTTGGAACTACGAATTTAAACTCATGCAGGTTCTTCTAATTGTAACAGATGATTGGACAGCTCTCTTGTATGGAGGAGGAACCTGAAAGCTTTCACTGCAGCCTGAGGCTAATTGTGGTTACTACTCCTATTCTGTGAATGATTGGGTAACCGAACGGCCGCGCTCTTGTACAAGTACAGCACGCTGTACCGTGAACTGAACACGGACTATGGTATGGATGATGATATGTGAAATAATGATGGCGAAATTGAAACGGTCATTTGTAGAACCACATGAGTCCACATTTTTACGAAAATGAGGAACTATAGGAAGCACTATGGGTAGACGCATCATTTCTAGCCAAAACAACATGAGTCCGATCATTATTAAGCATTCTATAAAATCTTAAAATGTTGAGTTCTTTCAAAACCACATTAGTCCCGCTTAACGCCATGATGCAGCCATGACACATGTGCTATCATGCACTTCTTTGTCGAGGTGTTGGACAATGAGTGTAGTTCTAAGAGTTTAGAAGAAAAAAATAATCAACAGTGTTCTATGAAGGTATCTGTACCAGATAGAATACATATGTTTAATAAAACTACGTCATTTGGAAGCAGAACTGAACAAGATGTGTACCTTGAAGGACTTGTAGAAGTGCATGATATAAAGAGAAAAAGTCCTCGAATAGAGATCCGAAAGCAAGAAACACCGTCTTTTTTGGAGGGATAATATGCAATTTTTGTTATTTCCTTATTGTGAAATAAAGATATGTCTGTACTCATACATCGTCATTAAACATGTGACGCACTGTTATGAAAATTAATTACTCGCGAATAGTTTTTTTAAGTCGGCTATGATATTTTGAATTTACTTTGTGAATGATATCAATCATTTTGAATATGAAATAAAAATAACGATATAAATTGATTGAAAACTGTATAATAATGAATTTCACATTACAACAAACAATACACTTCATTTGTTTTCAAGACACTGGAGTTGTTGTTATTGCTACTTGTTAAAACAACATGACTCCAAGAAATTAAAAAAAAATATTTTAAGGTGATATGAAATGAGATAATTAAGATCCAATGCTTTTGTAATCAGACATACTAATGTATGGTCCTCCTGTAAAACTTTCACAAACGCAATAGAAAATCCATTAACTATAGGTAGTTTCTTCTATTGTTCTCGAAAGTTATTTTCTGTGACTCATGTGGTTTTACAAATGAGCGATTCAATTAGTCCGACGTCCAACGCCGAAAGTTACACTGAATTTCTGCTTTAATTGGTTGAGAGAAAATCACAGAAAAATCCCAGCCAGGTAACTTTTCCCAATCAGGATTTTAACCCGAGCTCTCTCGTTTCACGGCCAGACGCGCTGACCGTTACTCCACAGCGGTGGACTCTGGACAGCTCTATGGTCATGAATCTTGGTGGAGGGCTAAGTAATTTTTTATGATAAACGAAAAATCTTATTTTTTTACCATACTTAGCAAAATTTCATCTCGGTGTACCCTTAAGAATTACATCGCCTATGAATATCAACCATGGATCTTAAATTTAAGCGTTTTAGGCACTAGGCTATGAAGGAAGACTGTGATTTATAGTGATGTTAATGTCAATAATTGTCATAAAATTATTCTTCTAAACACAACCACCTTCATGAACAGAAAATCGTAATCCTTACTTTCTGACATTTCTTTATATGTAGCCTATAGATCCCATTCTTTCAACAAGATTAACTCCATGTGTAGATGAAATCATTGGGAATCATCAATATGATTTTAGGCGTAATATAACAACTATTGATCAGATATTTTTTATTCGACAGATAATGGAGAAAAATGGGAGTATAAGGGTACAGTTCATCACTTATTCATAGATTTCAAAAAGGCATATGACTCGGTTAAGAGATGAGTTTTATATGATATTCTTATTCAATTTGGTATTCCCAAGAAACTAGTTCGATTAATTAAAATGTGTCTCAGTGAAACGTACAGCAGAGTCCGTATATCTCAGTTTCTGTCAGATGCGTTTCCAATTCACTGTGGGCTGAAGGAAGGAGATGCACTATCACTTTTACTTTTCAACTTTGCTCTAGAGTATGCCATTAGGAAAGTCCAGGATAACAGAGAGGGTTTGGAATTGATGGGTTACATCAGCTACTTGTCTATGCAGATGACGTGAATATGTTAGGAGAAAATTCACAAATGATTAGGGAAAATATGGGAATTTTACTTGAAGCAAGTAAAGAGCTAGGTTTGGAAGTAAATCCCAAAAGACAAAGTATATGATTTTGTCTCGTGATGAGAATATTGTACGAAATGGAAATATAAAAATTGGAAATTTATCTTTTGAAGAGGTGGAAAAATTCAAATGCCTGGGAGCAACATTAATAAATATAAATGATACTCGGGAGGAAATTAAACACAGAATAAATATGGGAAATGCATGTTATTATTCGGTTGCGAAGCATTTATCATCCAGTCTGCTGTCAAAAAATCTGAAATTTGGAATTTATAAGACAGTTATATTACCTGTTGTTCTTTATGGTTGTGAAACTTGGACTCTCACTTTGAGAGAGGAACGTAGGTTAAGTGTGTTTGAGGATAAGGTGTTTTGGAAATTATTTGGGGCTGAGAGGAATGAAGTTACAGGAGAATGGAGAAAGTTACACAACACAGAACTGCACGCATTGTATTCTTCTCCTGACATAATTAGGAATATTTTATCAAGACGTTTGAGATGGACAGGGTATGTAGCACGTATGGGCGAATCCAGAAATGCATATAGAGTGTTAGTTGAGATGCCGAAGGGAAAAATACCTTTGGGAAGACCGAGACGTAGATGGGAAGATAATATTAAAATGAATTTTAGGGAGGTAGAATGTGATGGTAGAAACTGGATTAATCTTGCTCACGATAGGGACCATTGACGGGCTTATGTGAGAGCGGCAATTAATCTCCGGGTTACTTAAAAGCCAGTAAGCCAGATCCTATTATTTAATAAATATATTGTAGGAAAATAAATGTTTATAATTGAAATATTACGTACACATTTCCACAGATAAATATAATTCTGGAATGTAGGAACACGAATGACGTATTTACCATCATACCAGTGTGTGGAAATGGTCTTTCTCAAAATGATATACAAGCATTGTGGTAGATAGCCATTTTCCGACTCTCTGACAGCCGTTATAGAGTGATTTAGATCCGTAACAGTAAACTTGCATGTTTTTGTTCATAGTCTGTGTACACACATTGTTTTCCCATTCCCATGTATTCGTGACCGATAGTTGAAAATGATAGACGTTGGAGAGAATCAATATCTCCATTTCCAGGAAGTACGAAAACAAAAATAGATCTACATATGTTAAAGCACATTCTTCCTGCTTTCTTTCACACGTAACTGTTTTCAAATTATATTGACATAACACAAAGCTATATATATATATATATATATATATATATATATATATCTTTCGGAACTGTGACGTGATTAACTAGGTCTCTGTTTGTAGGCTATGTTTACATTATGTATATGTGAAAATGGTCGCCAAGCAACCACATGAGCCAAACAGATTCCGTTAGTCCCACACGTGCCAAGAAATAATGTTGGGAATGAGATGATTTATTCACAAGCAATGTGTTCCTTGAATTGGCACTTATTGTTGTTGAGATGTAAGTGAAATAAACATCCTCAAATAACTTTATGTCTATAATCCAATCTAATTTATCTTACTTCAACTGTCCTACCTCATCTGTTTTATCTAATTTATCTTGCCTTACGTATTTTTTTTTATTAAACAATAAATTAATAAAACAGTATACAATACTAATAATGGTGCACATGTACATTCCAAGTTATACAGTAAGCTAATATATCAGTATGCAGTACTGAAATAATTTCGTATGTACACTTCAAACTAAGCAAATTAATGATTTTACCATTATACAAAACTGAAGCCAAAACACATATACATTTCAATCTGAACAGATAAGCTGATATAATCAGTATACAGTACTGAGAGCAAATTTCCATTACACTTTTAGGCTAACCAATTTAACTGATATTACCAGTATGCAGTACTAAAACCAAATCACATATACATTTCAACCTGGACAAATAATCTGTTATAGCCAGTATGCAGTACTGACACAATTTCACACGTACACTTCAATCGAATCAATAAACTCACAGAATGTATGCTGTAGTGACAACAAATTCCATGCATACTTTTTCCCCCGTACATACTTTAAATAACCTTGTAAATACGTATTAACCATTATAAAATAACATAAAAATCTGACTTGCACTATTTAAGTAATTCCGTATTGGGGTTGTCATACTTCGCTTCTTCGCCACGTTTCAACCACTAATAACGCCTGAGAACACTGCACACCCACAGTACAGCTACGACAGAGAAGTTGCCGCACAATCTCGGATACGATCGTTGTTGCTGTTTAGTCAACTGTACGAAGACAGGTTTGAACCACAGTTGCTCTGTAGAGCTGGTAGTGAACACATCGCTTGAGCAGTGCAGTGTAGTGAGTTTGTTTACAAAGTTATACTTAATTCAGATTAATAGGATATACCACCGACATATACGGTAGTGTCTTTAGTTTAGTATATATTCTATATATTTTTCTCCCTTTATATTTCCTAAGTAAAAGTGCAAGATCAATGGCTAACATTCAAAGAAAAAATACAGTGAAAATAGTGTTTACAACTGAAGCGCAGAGACCGTCGGCATTAGAAATCCATAATTGGATAGATGGAACGTTACACATCACAGAAGACCAAATTGATATGATTCAGCTCAACACACTGGAAAGGTCAGTATATATAAAACTGGTATCAGCTGTTCATTATGATCGATTGTTGAATAAATATACAGATCCAGTTAACTTTCAATATGATAACGGAACTATAGTTAAAGTGGCCCTACAGCGTGCAGATGTCAACACAGTTACAGTCCGACTATTTAACTTACCTCCAGAAATAGACGATAAAACAGTAGTCCAGTCCCTTTCACCATACGGAGCTGTTAGACACGTCCGTTCCGAGGTTTGGAGTACGCAATACAAATACCCCGTACGTAATGGAGTTCGAGCGGTGCGTATTGAGATCAAGAAACACATACCGATCAAATTGGTCATTGCCGGCTATGCTGTCATCCTGCATTATCCGGGACAACCCCAGCTATGTCATATATGTGGCGAAGAATCACATCTACGATCACAGTGTCCAAATAAAAAGTTTAATCTGCCTGTCAACATTACAGGAAGGAAGCTTTTGTTAAGCGATGTTGTACGTGGAGGGACATCTAATGTACGGGAGCAAACACGGGTGACCGAGGGAGAAGCCATAATAGACGAGAGTAAACAACAAAATGTGGATATGATTATGGAAGCTACTGTAGAGGAAGAGACCGACACATCCTCGGAGACAGAGATGGCAAAATCAGTAGTACCAACAACCGATCATCTTACGCTAGGCGAACTAGACCAGCCACAAGATACCGAGATCGAGCAGGAGCCCACCACAAGACAAGCTACAACTGACGAATGCATGGAAACAACTTCAGTTCCTACTATAGTACAACCACTCAATTCTCCTGGAAAATTATCATCAAACACAGATTGCAACAACCAAGAGGAACGATCTGTAGGTACTCCTTCTAAGAAACTGAAACAAACACAACACGACATTCCACGCGACCCACGCCTCAGAGGACGTGATTCGGGGCCTAGTGTTACATCCCCGGAAAAAAACTTATTGTCGACTCATACAAGCAATAAAATGAAGACCACCCAACGTCCTCACCCATACGCTATATATGGACGCACTAAAGAAGGAGGTAAGAAGGACAGCACCGACGAGAAATCCGTTCCCCAAGACGATCTACAAATATCGAATACAGGTGATACTAGCGCCTTGGACACGTCCCAGATTTAACGAAGCTGAGATTCCCGAGATGACGTCCTTTTATACACTAATGATATTGATGTGCGATACAGGAAATAACATACTCATGAAATATTATTCAGCAGAACATCAGCACGATGAAATATGATCATTTTTGTTTCATTTTAATTTTACTATTGATGACTGCAATTGAAAACATCGCAACATTGAATATTAATTGTCTACGAAGTCAAGGTAAACAGCATTTATTACGAGAATTTATTTATGATAATGACATCGATATTTTATTCCTACAAGAAGTAAATATCGATAATTTTGATTTTCTAGGTGCTAGATATAGTTCGGTGTGCAATATAGGAGAGGATCAAAGAGGCACAGCCATAATCTATCGTGCAGGCTATACAATACAACAGAGTGAGATTCACCCTAGTGGGAGGCTTACAACTGTATTAATGGGTGATAACACACTTTTAGTTAATCTGTACTTGCATTCTGGTTCGAACAGACGACAGGAAAGAGAAGATTTCATATCACGCGATGTACCCTATTACTTAAGTCAGAGATATGAGAAATAGATCATTGGAGGCGATTTTAATTGTGTTCTACATTGTAAGGACCAAACAGGGACATATAATCCGTCTCTAGCACTGGACCGTCTCACCAATGACTTGCGTTTAATTGATGTATGGGAGAAGTTAAGAGGAAATGACGTTCAATTCACCTTTCATCAAGGCAACTCATCATCAAGAATAGATCGATTTTATATTAATAGAACAATGCAAACCTTTCTACGGCGGATAGAAGTTCATCCTGTACCCTTCTCTGATCACGATTGTGTATTGATGGTTTTATCTAGAATACATACTGCTCCACAAATTGGAAGGAGTTACTGGAAACTCAATTCTAAATTGATATGTGATGACGAAGTTATGAACGAGTTTTCTTCATGGTGGGAGACGTTGAGTGTTCGAGCAGAAAGATCGAAATATACTGAATTAAGAAAATGGATGTACATATATAAGCCAGCCATAAGATCCTTCTTTCGAAATCAAGGGATTATTAAAGCAAAAGATCGCAAATCCAAATTACAGTTCTATTACAACGTAATTTATGATCTGTATCAGCAACAGTGCGAAGGGAAAGACGTTACTAAACACATGAATACTGTGAAAATAAGACTTTGTAAACTGCAGGAAGACATATTAAAGGGTTCCACTGTTAGATGTCACACAGAATCGATAATTTCTGGAGAAAAAGCTGCATTATATCACATTGCGTGCGAAAAGAAACGAGGACAAACGAAAGTTATGAGCAGTTTGTTATTAAAAAATAATGAGAGGACCACTTCAACTACAGAGTGTCTAAAAGAAGCTGAAAGACACTTTGCAAGCGTCTTTTGTAGAGAAAATTGTTCACCCGACGACCAGCAAATCTTATTGAACAATATTCAAAATACAATTACTCCAGACGATCAACTGCGGTTAGAAGAGGATATAAGTGAAACCGAATTGAAAGAAGCAATTCTGACAGCTAGCTCCAAATCATCTCCTGGACCAGATGGTATAGACTATAATTTTTACAAAAAATGCTGGGCATATATTAAACGACCTCTACTAAATGTAATGAATGAAATTTTTAAAACTTCTGTTGAGTGTGTAGGATTTAATGAAGGAATAATTGTGTTAATCCCTAAAATCCCGAAACCGCAGATGATTACAGATTACCGACCTATCACTCTGCTCAACACTGACTACAAATTATTTATGAAAATATTAGCAAATAGAATCAGACCTTGCATGGATCATCTTATAGCGCCCGGACAAACCTGTTCAGTGCCAGGAAGAACTATAATCAATAATCTGATATCAATAAGAGACACTATCATCCAAAGTAGTGAAATGCCCATGCAGAAAGTTGCTATTTTAAATATCGACATGGAAAAAGCATTTGATAGGGTTAGCCAAGAATACCTGTTCACAGTTCTTGAACAATTTAGGTTTCCTCGACTAATTGCAGATTCCATCCAAAGATTATATAGAAATGCCCATTCTCGTATACAAATCAATGGATATTTTACAAAACCTATACCGATACAGAAATCAGTTCGACAAGGATGTCCACTTTCAATGATATTATTTACACTTTGTTTGGAACCATTACTTCGGATGATTGATAGACATTTGACCCTCATGCCTAATCCTTTGGGTATACCAACAGTTCAAGCTTATGCTGATGATATTTCTGTCATATGTAGGAATGAAAGTCAACTTGGCAACCTGGTGGATATTCTAATACTTTATTGTAACGCAACAAATGCTAGAGTTAATTATAAGAAATCAGCTTTATTACCCCTTGGTGAATGGAACCCAGCAATTTCAATCGCACACATACCAGTTCGTTTTGAAGTACGCATCCTAGGAATTAATTTTTCTCCTCGACTTGATGATATAATAGAGAATAATTGGAAGTCTACGTTAAATAAACTGCGTGGGACATTACATCAGCATCTAAGTAGGAACCTAAACTTACTACAGAAAGTATGGCATGTTAATACGTTTGCACTCTCGAAATTGTGGTACCTTGCTCAAGTATTACCAATGCCGGACAAGGTATCTCAGAAAATTGAACAGTTAATCGGATACTATGTCTGGCGAGGATACCCATTCCGTGTTGCACGCCCGCAGTTGAGACGGAAAATTACAGAAGGCGGCCTGAATCTAATATTTGTAAGCATAAAATGTCACTCCCTGTTAATGAAAACCATAATATTAGCTAAAAATGGTATTGGTCATCCACAAGATATAGTTTTTTGGAGACAGTTCTTCCAGCCATCTACTTCTTGTCGCGGAACAATAGGTAGCCACTTTCGTAAAACTATCAAGTTGATGGAGTCTCTTCCTAATACTGTTACCTCTGATATAACCCGTATAAACACCAAAGAGTTATATCACTGTCTTCATCAGTCATTGTATGAAATTCCATACATACAACAAAAATTCCCAAACAAAAACTGGTTACGTATTTGGACATGTTTTAAGTGGTCTAACGTCCCAAGTGAATGGAAGGTGACTACCTATGAAGTAGTTAATGAAATTGTACCTACTGAACATAAAAAGTACATGTGTAATATGGTTCTGTCTCCATTATGCAAGAGATGTGGACAAATAGATACGGTTAGACATCGGTTAACCAATTGCAATGCTCAAGTTATACAAATGTGGACATGGCTGAGACGACATCTGCAGAGAATACATCGGATTGATAATCCTAATGATATATTGCGCATCCTTCTAGAGATGGAATTACCTTCAGCTGCACATTCATATACATCTACATGGCTCACGATGGGATATATTCAATATTGCATGAGAAGTACCACTCCATCACTGCAAGGTCTTCTGACTTTTTTAAGAGGACATCATGAGCATTTAAAACCAAATTTAAGATATAAGATTCAGTGTATTATTAATAGGTAGTAAAAAAAAAAAAAAAAAAAAAAAAAAAAAAAAAAAAAAAAAAAAAAAAGGAGTTGCATTGGCGATCTTTTAATTTGACATTAACAAAGTACAAATATTTGTTGCTCTTTTTCATCGTTATTTTATTTATTTTATTGTTTTGTAATCATTATTAGTGATTATAATTAATCAAATCATCAAGTAAGGATAGGAATAAATTATCTGTATTTAATTTTATTTCATTTTCTGTATTTAATAAATTAATTATGAAAAAAAAAAAAAAGTCTAGAAAATAAATAAAATTTGTTGTCAAAAAAAAAAAAAAAAAAAAAAAAAAAACCTCATAATAGAGAGCGGAATTTTATGCCCTAAAAAGTGGCATTTTAGGCGCCTAAAATGGGCTCTTAAACTCCTTTATTTAGGCTCTATAAAATAAAAAGTAGACTTTTTCTTTTGTTAAAGACTCTCACAATTATTTTTCATTTCATTTTATTGAGTTATTTTACGACGCTGTATCAACATCTAGGTTATATAGCGTCTGAATGAAATGAAGGTGACAATGCCGGTGAAATGAGTCCGGGGTCCATCACCGAAAGTTACTCAGCATTCGCTCATATTGGGTTGAGGGAAAACCCCTGAAAAAAAACCTCAACCAAGTAACTTGCTCCGACCGGGATTCGAACCCGGGCCACCTGCTTTTGCGGCCAGACGCGCTGACCGTTACTCCACAGGTGTGGACTCTCACAATTATAAGATTCGAGATTTATTTAATGCAAAATTCTTGGATTAAAAGAAACTTCCACACATTTCACATTTTACATGGGTATACTCGTACATACATACACAAAGTGAAGACTTCTGTATTTAAATTAATGCTTTTCAATCACCAATCACATTTCCATAGTTTGCTTCACAGTAGATGATTAGCACTTATTGTGGCTATTGTGTCGCTCACTGCTGTACTTAACAAATGGTAAGAAAAAAGGAAGGGGTTGTTATCTGTCTTGGAATGTAAGAGAATGCTTATTCGGGTACAACCCAGCGAGTTTGTGTTGAACTGCTGACAGACAGAGGGGGGAAAAAAATAATAATAGGCCTAATAATAATAATAATAATAATAATAATAATAATAATAATAATAATAATAATAATAATAATAATAATAATAATAATAATAAGAAGAAGAAGAAGAAGAAGAAAAATAAGAATTTGTCCCGCAAGAGTTCTTTTACATACCAGTAAATCTACTGACATGAGCCTGTCGCATTTAAGCACACTTAAATGACATTGACCTGGGCCGGAATCGAACTCTCAATCTCGAGCACAGAAGGCCAGCGCTATACCGACTTATACTACAGGGACATCACTTTATTTTTACCAACATTTTTAACATTAACCTGGCTATACTCGGAAACACTGTTGCCCCCTTCCATTACAGGAGTTTGATGTTACTAGTGCAATATGTAAAAAAATCATTTTACTAGGTATAGGAGGGGAGAAAAGTAGTGTATCTATTTATGTTGTAGGGAAATACGATATTACGATTTTCAGTTTGATCATCACTTTTACGGAATTTATCAAAATACAGTAGAGTAGAAACATTTTTTTTTTCCAAAAACTCAACTTTTCAGGCGGCTATGTTCGTTATGTAATGTCTACTTTATTTAGCATATTAATTATTGATGTTATCATACAATATAGAGAGTGCATTTAAATTGAGGGGGTCATAAGTAAAGGGTTGTAAGTGCACTTAAGTTACTTTTGAGAAAATGGGTTTTAAATATTTAAGCTTTCGTAAAATCGGTGAAATTTTTTATTTAAATTGTAATGTGTGATGTGATTAAAATATCCCTTTGCCACTAAAATTTTAGATACTTTTCCTTACACTGGATGCACTTAACTCATGTTATTACAAATGTCACTAGCATTCCTTTGCTTCTAGCCACCTCAATTCAAAAAAAGCTAATCTGAATTTTTAAACAAGTTGCTGAAAATGGTTGCCGTTCATTACAATGCAGGCTTCAATTCAGTACGCATATTATTAAAAACATTTTGAAGCATATTATCTGAAATTGAATTTATCGTTTCTTGAATATAATTTTTAGTACGATATTATTAATATAGGTTCTTTCTTCTATAGAAAACGCAATCATATTTATGAAACACACTATACAATGCAGTGTTTACTTCACTGCTTGAAGACTTCGAATGCAACAGCGGCCGTAAGTTTGTGTGTCTGACGGGAGCAAGGACATTAGTGAAGGGGCGAGAGTGAAGTACATTCAGAAATGCAGGTACAATAAAAATGCAAGTAAAAATAAAATGATTTCCCTGTATATAGACCGACTGAAAGTTGGAATTTTAAGATTGAAAGATAAGAATGAGAAGGGGTGGCCCGGAGGTACTTCTCTATTGTGTTATTCACTGCTAGGAAGGAGTTGTTGTTATCCGTCTTGAAATGTAAACGGTACAGGATATTAAGAAAAACAGTAAACAATTACAAAAAATTATGCAAAAAATAGACAAAACTTAAAAATAGGCACTACCATCGAAATAGGGACATTTATTTATACTTATATTTCTATGAAAAGTGTAAATATCAAATCTCAAGCCTATATATATCAAGGAAAAAAATAGGTTTTTGCCCAAATTTCGCTCTCTACTCATAAGTAACACCTGGTATCACTCATGAGGCAACTAGGTCAGGAGATAATGGGTTAGGGTGGCCAGTTCCTTTCTCCTTCCAATGCATACATCGCCGATTAGCTACATATTCTACTAATCAGACTTCAGATACATACAAACAATTGTTCTTCTTCTGACACATATTTCCAAATGAGATGTACTGCCTGGTAATAGATAAACATATTAGCCACAACCTCAATCAAAGGTACTCGTGTACGATATGGAATTTATTTAGAAGGTCATTCAAAATAAAGTAGACAGTAAACAAACTTTATTTTATACAGTATGATACATTATTATCGACAACATATTGTCATTTCTCTGGAAGCTTATAAATTTCATTATTCTAAAATATGAGGGTTTTCTGGTTGATGAACTGCTCCAAGTTGAGTCTGCAGTCCTCGAAGGAAGAGAGGCGTTTACCACTAAGGAAATTCTGCAGGGATCTAAATAGGTAAAAGTCGGAAGGGGCAATATCAGGGTGGGGTGGGGTGGAGTGGGTAACATATCCCAGTCGAAGTTCCGCAACTTTTGACGAGTCACTACAGAAGTTCGTCGTCTGTCGTCGTTCTGGCAGACGACTCTAACCACTGTTGGCCAATTCCGGTGTTTTCTCTTCAATGGCTGTCTTAAGATGATTCAACTGAGAACGGTGCTTCTCTGAATTGTTGGTCTCACCAGAAGGAAGAAATTCGTAATACGGAATCCCTTTCCAATCCTAACAAATGCATAGCATCTCCATTCATGAGCCATGGTTTTCTCCTTCGGACGTTGTCGTACACAATCCACTTTTCATCTCCTGTCACCAGCCGTTTCAGAAAAGTATAATTTTTCTCGTCTTATTAATGATTCGCAGATGGAAAAACGCTGAACCAAATGGTCTTCACTTAGTTGGTGAGGAACCGATATGTCGCGGTCCTTTAAGTGCCTGGCTACATTACCATGAGATAAGTTCAGTTTCTGTGCCATCTAACGAGTTGTAATACAGTATTCTTTAGCACATTTTTACCACAGGCGACCCTGTGCGAGGTTTGTCTTTCAGGGAGTAACTTACAGCCCGAAATCGAGTAAGCCGTCCACACCTGTGGAGTAGCGGTTAGCGCGTCTGACTGCAAAACCAGGTGGCCAGGGTTCGATTCCCGGTCGGGGCAAGTTACCTGGTTGAGGTTTTTTCCGGGGTTTTCCCTCAACCCAATATGAGCAAATGCTGGGTGACTTTCGGTGTTGGACTCCGGACTCATTTCACCGGCATTATCACCATCTCATTCAGACGCTAAATAACCTGTGATGTTGATAAAGCGTCATAAAATAACCTACTAAAAATAAAAAAAAAATCGAGTGAACCACTTTCGGCATGACCAGTTCGTCACTGCACCTTCTGCGTAAACAGCACAGATTTTCCGTTGGGTTTGTGAGACGGTTTTACCCTTACGATAATAAAACAGTATAAGTTGTTGAAAATATCCCTTTCTGCCTTCCATGTTTTGTAAACACTCGCAATTTCACATAGCTGCATCCAACGTTAGTCATCAACACGTACTGACCTATCCAATAGCGGATCTGGTTGTTTAACCTTATATCGCAGAGATATTTCAGCAACGATGATAACTTGGCTGTGCAGAGGGTAGAGTGTCTTCTGGTGGAATATGTGAAACTTAAGAGAACGAAATTGTGAGTAAAGGAAGGAATTTATACCACAATAATTTTTGTGTTCAATTGTATCGTTTTTGTGTGTTTAGTTTAGATAGTTTGTGTGTTTAGGCTGTACAATTTATGTGTGCAATAGGTATAGGATTTTGTGTATTTAGTTTGTGCGTGAGTTAAGACTATGTATGTGTTCAATTTGTGTAAATTTTTTTCTTTTTTTGTTTTTATCGTGTGTTTAGTGTGAACAGATTATAATTTATGCGTTTAGTTTGCATATTCTTTTGTGGATGTTTAGTTTGTATTGTTTTTCGTGTTTAGTTGGTATAATTTGTTTATGTGTTTAGTTTGTAAGTGTAAAGTGTAAGCTCTCTTGGACTGGCTCCCCAAGTGTAGTAGGCCTTCAGCTCACCCTACACTCTCCTGTAGGAGGTCGTTGCCCTTATGGGATTTCAGGCTTTTCGTATTTCGTATTCGTATAAGGATATTAGGTTAGTTATGCTTAGAAGCAAACATTCTGATAGGGGCAGATAAAGAATTTAAATTTTTTCTTCCACCACGTTAATAATGTCAAAATAAGTGCTTATGCAAATTTTGGCCACTCGACCGCAATTACGATGTCGTCCAGAAAGTTATTTTCCCTGGAGTCGTTTACAGAAAAAAGTACATTTGCATGAAAAGATTTATTGAAATAGATACAGCAATATTGTTGCGCTATTTGCCAACATATCCCCCACTGGAATTGCTATAGTTGTCATACAGTGGGATACATTTTTTCATCTTTTGTCGTAGAAGTCAGCCGCCTGGGATCGGAACCAGCACCTCTCTGTCGATTTTTTTATTTTTATTTTAGTAGGTTATTTTACGACGCTTTATCAGCAGCTTTGGTTATTTAGCGTCTGAATGAGATGAAGGTGATAATGCAATGAAATGAGTCCGGGGTCCAACACCGTAAGTTAATCAGCATTTGCTCATATTGGGTAGAGGAAAAACCTCGGAAAAAACCTCAGTCTCTGTCGATCCCATGATATGACAAAAGTCTCAATTCCGGTGGGGAATATGTTGCAAAATATCTCAACAATTTCTGTGTCTGTACCAATAATTTTTTCCAATGAAATTGTGTTTTTTTTTGTTAACGGCCCTGGAAAACTTATTTTTTACGACCCTCGTAATTGAGGTCGAGTGGCCAAAATACTTCAAAGTACTTCTTTCGATATTATTAACATGGTTTAATAACAAAAATTAACTTTTTCAACTGCAACCATCAGAATGTTTGCTTGTGAGTTCATTGCGGAGAGATTTTTGCTATACACTGTATAATTCGTTGGGGATATCACATTTAAAAATGTTTTAATAAATATATCTGGGATATGTGATCAAAGGTCTATCCGTTCGATGTGGAGATATATTTTTACCTTTTTAATATCCACTTATCTGTTTATTTCCTTTCTATATAATATTATTTCCTATTATTTCATTTACTTTTTTATTTCTTTATTTCTTCTTATTATTGTATAGTTTAATTGTATTCTTTTTCGTTTATTGTATCCTGTTTGTACAATTGTGTTGTGAAACTATTCCATTTAGATATTCCAATTATTATTGGAGCGTTGCTCTGCTATAGCTCATATTTAAAATAAAATAAAAATAAAACCGATTAAATTATCTACTCTCTGTAATCTGTTCAACAAAATCTAATATATCAAGCTTATCTGTCTGTGTCGCCTGTAATATATAGGTTAGTATAAAATATATAGGTTATGTTCATACGTCTATCTGCCAGTCCGTATGTGTGTAATGATATATCTTCTTTTACAAATACGATTTTCACAGTATCAAAGTGAACTCAGTCTGTCGATCCGCGAGCCGAGTTCACAGGAAGAGGGCGTTCTGGTGTCATCTGATAAGGGAACGCAGCTGATGTAAACACATTTCAACATTGAAAATGGGCGTTGGATGTTTTCAGCTCTCTCACTTTGCAATTGCAACACGTCTCTTCCCTTCCTGTGAACTCGCATTACTATATCCATCAGTGATAATGGGAAACTTCAGCAGTCGACACTTAAATCGTAATATCTGTACATGTAAGTCTAATATTAGTGCTGTATTGTTTTCATATTTTATTTATAAGCAGTAAGGATAATAATAAATATTAACTCATTGATTATAGTTCACGTTAACACTTTGTTTAAAAACTTAAAATTGTTTATTCGACACGCTAAAAAGAGTTAAGATTTATTAAAAAATGTTATAGCCTATACATTGGACAGACGGCCTGTTTCGTCGCGGGTTGCGTCTTCATCAGTGTCCCACGAACTACAGTTGTTCTTGAATTCTGCCATTTGCATTCGTCAGTTGTAGGGGTGGGGATGTGTTGCTGTTATGATGGGGGGTGGTTGTTTGTGTGTTATGTATCATGATATCGAACAATGTGTTGGTATTGAACTGTAATTGTGTATTAAGTACAGGGACATCATTTTATTTTTACTAACATTTTTAATATTAACCTGCCTATTTTGTATTAAGTACAGGGACATCATTTTATTTTTACTAACATTTTTAATATTAACCTGTCTATACCTTTAGAGAACCGGAAACACCGCTTGCTCCCCCCCTCCAAGACTGGAGTTCGATGATACTGGCGTAAAACACAAATCACTCTGCTAGGTATAGGATGGAAGAAAAGTAGTTCATCCATTTACGTAAACTAGGAAATATCGCGATTTTGAGTTTGATAATTTTCATTAGGTTTTTCTTTAATCAAAGTACAGTACTGTATTAAGAATACGTGTTTTACTCACGAAGTGAGTTATCCATGCGAACGTATTCATTATGCAGTGTATACTGTCTACAGCACATTAGCGTACAATATAGAGAAAGAAGTTGAATTGAAAAATAATCATAATATGAATATTTAAACACAATTTTGAAAATGGTGACCGTTCATTTCGATACAGGCTTCAGTTCTTTTGTGTATATTATCGCACTATAGACTATTGCATCTAATTCCAATTGCCAGTTTCGTCCTTCGTACTAGTAACTCATGTTGAAATAATTCTGTACCTACTCTACGTACTGTAAATTCAATCTTCACTTCTGCCCGACCCGAAAAAATATAATTACTCAGACATGCTATCTACTGTCCGTCCAAGTGGTTATGCCGCAGGATTGTAGAAAGGGAGGAAATCACGTGACAGTTAATTACTTAACGAGGCCCTTTTATTTAAGTTAAATTAAACAGCTGCATAATATTACGTAAACTTCCAATTCCTAAAGGAAATTAATGTTTTCAGAAAAGAGCTAAGACAGCCCAGCTATTACAGAGGGGCGAGCAGAAGCAGGTGGAGAAAATCGGGATGCGACGTAGGCAAACGGACAGTACCTGTGCGAAAATATGATTCAATATTGAAAGCTCTTTCGTCACTGGAAAACGCGAACATATCTCTGGAACGTACTATACTCAGTAACTCAGTACTGCTTACTATCTGCGGTCTTGGTTCTGTGTGGAGTTGGAACTTCCTTAGTAGAAGGGGTGGGAGTGAAGTACATTCAAAAACTCAGGTACAATAAAAATTGAAGTAAAAATAAAATGATGTCCCTGTATATGTTGTGGGTATGTTATTGTATGTTTATATATTTCGTATTGTTCTAAGATGTTTAACTGTGAACTTTTTGGTGTGATGTGTAGAATTTCCATATCTGTTTCTATATCATTGTAGTCACGATTATTGTTGATAATATGTTCTGTGTAATTTGATGTGATGTAGGGTTTGGTTATAGCTTTAACATCTTCATTATATCATGTCAATATCTCCAAACAGGTTTTTGGCGCTTGGTCTCTTATTGCGAAACTCCGTCTAATTAATGTTGTCCAGAAAATAAACGTTGAAATTAATCCTTTTGGACAGCCACAAATTAAATTTTGCGTGAGTCATTCTATAGAGGGATTTTTAATGATAACTTAGCCTTTAACACAATGGTATAATGGACACATTTGGACAGTTATGTTATTACGTATGTCATATCTTCTTGGAAAAGACCTTTCGTATTTTAGCTCCCTCTCATCTTTGAAATCCTCTCCGAATATTGTCGTACCGGTACTTTTAAATAATTTCTCTTGACTCCAGAGGGATTAATAATGGAAATTTACACTCGAATTAAAGCTGCTATTAAATATAAAGTTAATATTATGAAAATCCTCATCGTAGCTCAAGTTTTTAAGTACAGTATAACCGCTACAGAAACAGGAGCTTTATTATTAAAATGAATGATGGAATATGAGGTCGCCTACAACTTCTGGCGGGGATTACAGTATTGTATAGCTTGCTTCTGTATTGAGTTTAATTAAATATAATGCACAGGCCTCCTCGTGACTCGTTACTTAACCGTATTTGCATTATAACAAAGCAAGTCCGCTGAGCGAGTTTCCGGACTGCTGATAACTGCAATTCTGCGCGTATAAATAAATGAAATCAGTTAGCGTGTAATGCATTTGCTACTATTGATTCGCTGCGGGCTCGTCCGTCCGTAGCTCGGGTTAAATTATGTCCGGTATGGAACAAGATGCTGCTTTGTTATGTGTGGTCACGCCTGTAGCATAATTTAAAACAATATTCACAACATACATACTAATTCAATTTTTCATCAACATCATTATCGCCAGAATTTGCTACAGAATCAGTTTATGGCTCAGACAAATTGGTTACATCATTATCTTTCAGGGCGTCCTGGTCTTATTTATATTTTGATTGGTGGATCTATTTCTGCAGTTATACATGAGTCATTCAATAATTAGTGGCAACATTTGAATTAACAACAAAGAAAATATTTTTGAAACAGGTACATTGTCGGCTGGGGGGAACACGTTACTGACACAGCGGGAAAGGCATGGAGGGCGTTACACTTTGTGATGAGGGTACTAAGAACAGGCTCTGATAAATCCAAAGAGATTGCATATAAATCACTAGTTCGTCCAGTAATGGAATATGGTGTTGCATGTTGGGATACTTACAGATTAGAACATATTAAGACACAGGAAAAGATTAAAAAAACAGGCTCTCAAATGTTGTCGTAATAATTCACCATTAAAATGGGACACAATCACGGACAGGAGAACGCGAATTCGATTATACGCAATGTTCAAAACATACAGAGGTAAGTCTGCCTGGAGAGAAATAAAAAATAGGTTGCAGCCGCCAAAGTACTCTTCAAGGAACGACCACTCATATAAATTGAGGGAAAGAAGACAGAAGACGGACACTGGAAAGTTTTCTTTTCTCAATCGTACTATCAGGGACTGGAATGCTTTACCTGGAGACTTACTAAAGGCTTTACCAATAACCGAAAATATATTTAAAAATAGGCTTAAGGACTTTACTAATAGACGGTAGTATATTATACACACTATTTAAAAGGTGTAATTGATATGTTATTATTTGAAGTGATGTGTCAGTGAAGTATGCAGTGTCAGTGAAGTCTATTGTGTAAGTGAAGTGTGTTTGTGTCAGTGAAGTTCTATAGTTCATAGTGGCTGTGCAAAGTATATGAACAGTGAAATGGTTTTGAAGTGTTGGTGAAATCAGGATAGAATCAGTGCAGTGAGTGAGTTGATAGCGAAATAAGTGTAGTGCCGAAAGTTACTTGTGCAGGTATGAACTTCGGGTTAAGATACAAATTAGATTTACTTTAAATGTTATTTTAAGGGGACACTCAACTTAAAAATTGGAGAAAAAGTGTCATAGAAATGAAAAATTAAATTTCTACACTAATTTACGTGACAGAACTAAATTAATACGCAGAATTCTTCCCCTATTCATTGAGAAGTCACAGTCAAATGCACAAAGCCAAAAAATAAAAAATGATAATTAAAAGTGATATTTCAATTAATGATTGATTAAAAATTGAAATATTTTTTATTTTGAAAAGTATTGGATCTAATGAGCTGAGATTTTGCATGTTACTTTCCATGTGCATATTAAACTTTCTCTCCAAATTTGAAAAAGATTGGTCAAATAGGAAAAAAGTTCCAAAATATAGTTGAGTGTTCCCTTAAGTGATCGTGCTTCATTTAATTTAGGATGCTCATTATTATTATTATTATTATTATTATTATTATTATTATTATTATTATTATTGTTACTATTATTATTATTTATTATCATTATTATTAATTATTACTGTTTTTTATTAGTTGTGTTTATTATTAATTGTCATTATTGAGTGTAATTAGTTACCACTGCCACCGGGTATATACCTATTTGCATTGTGAATAAATAAATAAATACATACATACATACATAGATACATAGATACATACATACATACATACATACATACATACATACATACATACATACATACATACATACATACATACATACATACATACATACATACATACATACATACATACATACATACATACATACATACATACATACATACATACATACATACATACATACATACATACATACATAGATTTAAAATTATAAACAATCCAACATGCCCATGTCAAATTAGCCAGCAAACGGTAGACCACTTATTGTTCGATTGCAAACTCTTAGATCAGGAAAGAAATGCTTTAATCGGGGCTGTATTAAGAACTGAAAACTGGCCACCTAACAAAGACGACCTCATAAAAAAATATACTAGGAAACTTATACAATTTGTAAATAATACACCTTTTGAGAAAATTAGCCAGTTGTAGAAAAAAAAAAGAATTGTAAATAATGTTAAATGTAAATGGTAGAAATTGTAAATAATTGTAAAACTAGAGTATCATAAAAAACAATAATTTTAGAATCTTCAATAACATCACAGTCTAACAGTAGATGGTAAACTATAAACGGTAGGTAGCTATAATTAAAATTGTGACCTTAGAACATTTTATAGAGAAAAAATAAGAGAAAATTGTGGAAAAGAAAATAATCCAAATCAGATTGTAAATTTTAAATTGCAGAAAATCAATATATATGCAGCATATATGTCGAGAGAAATAAGTGAATGGCAAAAACAAAATCAACTGATCTTCAAATTAGATTGTAAACTTTGAATTGTTATAGATGATTGTAAATAACTGTAATATTATAAGAGAGCTCAGTGCATGTAGTATTACTCAGTGTAATGGAACACGCCGTTTTTAATAAATACAAAAAAAATACATACATACATACAATGTTGCAGTGCTCAGAAGTAATCTCCTCCAACATGAATAACCCGCCTCTACACCTCAGGGAGACGACGGATGCCATCCACAGCGTCTTGTTGTACTAATCTTCGAACAGACTGCTCTACTGCTGCTATACTTGCCTGTCTAGTTCTAAAGCGAACTCCTCAAAGTGGTATTTTCATTTTCGGGAAAAGGTCAAAATCACATGCATTCGTATCTGGAGAGTATGGAGGATGCTCCAGAACGTCCCAGTTCCATCTGTGAAGTAAATTAACCACAGAGACAGCTATGTGACAGAGAACACCATCATGTAGCAATATGATGAGAATTCAGGAGATTTGGAAGTTTATGGCGCACCGCTGGTTGTAAATGGTGTTCCAGAAAGTAACTGTACTATACATCATTCACACGATTTCCGACAGGAACTGAATGAGTCAAAATCATAACCAACAACGGTATTCTTCCAGCAGCGCTCTTACAGCGTTCACTTCCCGATTACTGTCTGCCAGCTCCACGTTTTTGATGAACATCTTCCTCTCCAGCTGCGAAATGCATGCGCCCACCTAGCCACGGTACGATATGGTGAAGTCGCTCTACCACAAGCTTCCAGTAATGCTGTATGGCATTGTCGAGCATTCTTGTCTCTTGCAATCTGAATTTCAGTTAAGCATCTTTGTTCGTATTTGCTAAACATTTTAGAGTGCTACAGATAACAATCTACAAATTAAACTCACTACAAATATCTTATAAATAAGATTATTGTCTTAAAACTCACAGATAACATACATCAGATGCTATTCTTTGTCATTGTTATCAGCTTAAGTCATTTACCGCTGATAGCGCCACATGAAAACATTATTGGCACTAATTATTATTGAATGGCCCATGTTTATTTACGATAAACATATTTTAAAATAATTTTAGTTTATCTAATTACTTTCGTTGCAATGTATTATATAAAAATTTGAAAAATATAATATGCACTAGTAATGAAAATGTCTTCCCCTGAAGGGTTGTACAGGGTGAGTGAAAGTTGTTACGTTTTCAACAAGTATTGACTTTATTTCTCAGTGGTTAAAGCTAGAGTGATGAAACTTGGCATACTGTGCTTTTACTATAAGATAAAAATATTTTTTACGATTTAAAAAAAATATTTACATTTTTATTTTTCAAAATTCAAAATGCTGGCAGTTCACTGTGCAGTGATGAAGTTTTTCCCTCATATCTCAAAAACTATCCAACATTCCATGATGACATTTTTTGTGTGTATTTATGCATGCCATGTCTACAATATGATGTAAAATCACTTCTCTACCTTTGATAGATTGTCTGATAAAAATTAATTCATTTAAAAAATGGTCAAACATCAGTATTTTCTTCTAACACAAAGTGAAAACAAAAATATTTATTAAGGAATGTAGTTGAAAGAGCACGATATTGTAAATATGAGTTTCAGCGATAAAATAAAAGAGACAGAGCATATAAAAGTTAACAAGTTTATGAGTTTCACTACACAGTGTACTGTCACCGTTATGAATTTTGAAAAAAAAAAATAGATATAAATATTTTTTTAAAATCATAAAAATATTTTTTTTTTCATATAGTAGAAGGACAGTGTTTTACACATCAATTTTCATTATTGTACAAGATACAGTAACGGAGGGAAAAATTGTTGAATATTTCCAAAAACTTTACTGCTGTAACCTGTACCTAATCCCAGATTATAAGTCCTAAAAGTCCTACATTTGATTTTATAAAGTCCTAAAGCTCTCTTTTTTTTATCACCCAGAAATCAATTCTCTAATTATAAGTAGGGAGCGGATTTTTATATACTAAAAAATTTAAATATATTTAGTTTTATGTGCCAAAAAGTAAGAAAATAATTGGTAAAAATAAAAAGAACATTTTTTTTTAAATATGACAAAAATACCTTACTTAGCTTGTAAAAAAATGTTACTAGGTACTCACCAACCATACTTGAGTGCTAGTAGTTGGCCGAGAATTGCAGTTAACAACAAAGGTCATCTCGAAATTCTACATCACAAATGCATGCCGGTTATCTCTGAACAACGACTTATACTGTGAAAACGATCTTTCCACATCACAGGACGTCAGACATGCATATTTAAAGAGAAGAATGTCGCAAACACATACGAGTACATCGTCAACTTCACCTACAGGCACATCCTCCAACTTTACACAATTCTTTATATCCACTATTTTTATGGTGTCACACAAAAAGCTTAAATTTGCTAATAGGAAAGCCAAATCATTTTTTAAATAACCATCTTTCAGTATATCTTGAAGGATATCGATTGACGGAGCCCAATAACAGGGAATCACAACAAGATATATTGTCTTACTTGATAGACATGAGCGAGAGGCGAGAGATTTGTTTAAATTAAATAATGTTCATACCCGAGCTCTTATCTGTTGTGTTTCACAAACAAAGCGTGGAATGAAATCATCTTCAGCAACAATACACATTCCTAATTATGTGTTGCAAGATCTCTCCTCCTTGTCCATGTTAATTTATTCTCTAATAATAACACTGATATGCTGCCTAGCAGTTCTCAGAACTTGAGGCGATACTATTACAAAAATGGGTCACGGATACACCACACAGCGCTTAGAAACACGAAGCAACCAAGAATTCTTAAAAAAAGATAACGTACTTCTGAGTGATATAATTGATTTAGTTTTAAAATATTTAAAAGTTCTTGTAAAAAATTATTTAAGTAAAAAAACTCCAAGATTTATGTGTTTATGATAGATTTCCAGAAAATATGTATTTACATAATTTTTGTGACAATGTGTGTTTATATGTGAAATTAAATTCGGGTTTTAAACTTGAAACTTCATGTTCGGAATTTTTAACTTTGTTAATTGTGTTTTAGCACACGCAAAAATAATATTTAATTACACAGGAATCCGCTTCTTAGTTATAAGTAATATTGCGAAAATATTATGATATGAAACAAATTACTTCTCTTATGAATAATCATTTTTGATTTGTTGTTTGTGTGTACCGTAATGGCTGCCATGCACAGATTCAACACATGCGAAACTTAATACATATTAATCTGGGAACGAAACAGTTTGAGGCAGCGGGCCCCGTACCACACGTCGAGTATTAAATAACATTAAGACTAAGGGGCAGAGGGAGGTAGCAGATCCATCGTTAATCCATGCGTGCGTGTTGTGGAGCTTGTCCAGGATGCAGGCTGTGTGGTTCCCGGACGCAGCTTCAGTTCTGCGAACCGGTGAAACTTAACCCTTTTACTAACAGTGGAGGACCGAAAATATTGGCATAGGAAACCTACATCGCTCTGCTACTCATCAGTATTTAGATAGTCAGCCGCAAGGTAGTCTAATGACCGCCTTCTAAGCCATGGACACCGGCAATCGACGTTATGTCGTTATTGTGAGATCCTTGTACCACAGTCTACTGTATACAGTCACGAAGCTTGAGTTGTTGAGGTTGCTAGGAACAATAGACTGTGCAGGTAGTATTTCGCATTGTCTCTAATGAGGCGATAGAAGCGACCCTAGTGGTTAGCAACTATCTATGGATGCATATTTGTTACATATTGAGCTTCGTGACTGTATATATTGGACTGTGCTTGTACTAGAGACATGAGAACCATATGTTCTCCAAGTACAGGAGAGTTGGCTAAAACAAAATGCTACGCCAAACAGGATATCACATTTATTTCGTAGGAAAATGCTGACACCTCTCAAATGAGGCATGTATTCCCTTCCTATATGCAAACTCTTCAATGGGCAGCCATTATTTGGTGAGAATTCCCTCGTGTGTGTATTGTGTGGATCAGAATGTAGAAAACGCCGTGTTTCCTCAAATATTTCCTTCATTTTAAGGTGTTCATAACGAGGCATTTAACTTCAACAGCCAATGGGTGAGATTTGAAGTAATTCTATAGTCATTAGTAGACAGTGGATGCGGGATGACTTATCGTTGAATGTAGGTGCACATTTACTATATGTTACAATTTTTTCATTCATATCATTGGCTGAACAGGTTTTAAACGTAAACAGACGACGTCAACATGCTCCTGTATCTCCGTACAGTCAGAATGAAAAGAAAAATGACGTACTGTAGCACATGCCTCGTCATCATTGATGGAATTACTAGCGTTGCAGTAAACGACGATATAGTCTCGTAAGTTGTCGAAGCTGAATCGTCTTCGCCTATCCTGCAGGATAACACAACTGCAAACATTGCGTTGCAATGTTACTATGAACGGACCGGGGTCCCTTCGTTCTGTACGCTGCTGTACTCGTGAGGTACACAAAAGACGGACGACACGGCACGTGCCATATACTCTGATACGAAACAACTTCACTTTTCCGTAAGTCATCCCGCATACACTGTCTAGTTATTAGTATTCAATTGTAGTTCGCTGGAGTTCGATATTTTCCTTCGTAACTATCGGTGCTTCATATATTAAATTTCAACGCATGGTCTGGCAAAACGAGATACCACGCGGTTGGCCAACACGGGATAGTGTTTTGTTATTATGAAAATTCCCCAAGCTCGGTATAAGGTAGGACCAACAAATAGTGATAGAAGACGAGGCAAGGCAGCAATATTGACCTCTTCATCTTACAGGAATGAGCTTGTAGTAACTATGGAAACAAGGAAAGAAAATGGTAAAGAAATTAAACTCTAAGAAATCGGCAGTAGGCCTAAGTGTGGCAATAAGTTTCCTGTGGAAAACAATAAGTCGAAAACCACTTCAAGAAAAGTTAGGTCCACTGATCCCTTAAACAGCTCTGAGGAGGAGGAAAGCGAGGACAAAGGTGAGGCATGTATTTGTTGCAATGACCTCTATTCAAATTCAAAATCGGAAGAAGGTTGAATCCGAGTGCCTAATGCCAAGAACTGACTCACGAGAAGTGTAGTGGCATAGATCCAGATGATTGGTATGAATTCATATGCGATTTTTGTAAATGAACATTTCGTAATTTGAATAATTATAATATTTATAATAATGAATAGCAATATAATGTACAAATTGACACAGACATAATTTTTCTTCATACTAATCTTTTGTGTGTAATTTTTGTGACTTATTTATTAATATTACAACAATTTGTTTTTATTTACTTAACTATCCCGTTTTATCCAACCAGTTTAGCAAAACGGTACTTACTTACTTACAAATGGCTTTTAAGGAACCCGGAGGTTCATTGCCGCCCTCACATAAGCCCGCCATTGGTCCCTATCCTGAGCAAGATTAATCCTGTCTCTACCATCATATTCCACCTCCCTCAAAACGGTACACTTGCACAAATTTCAATAAAAATTAATTTCTTCCTAGGCATTGTGGTACAGAGCAAATTTTCAAATTACTTATTAAAATACATTCCTTAAGGGATTCATAAACAATAATTGTTTCTTATTCCTCTCAGTGATCTCGAAGATATCAGCTATTCCGCGCTAAGTATCATGTTTTGGCCAACTCTCCCCTAGTCATTCATTCAATCATCTATACTTCCATTATTTTTTGCTTTTCTTTGTTTGTATTTCTCATATCTTCATTCCTGTTTTCTTCCTTCCACAATTTTCTTCTTTGACCTATGACTTCTTTCTTCTCCTTTCCTTGTTCCCTATATTCTTCTCTCTTTTCATCTCAATTTCCTTATGCTCCTCTCCTTATTTCTCTACATCTCATCCCCCTCTTCCTTTATTTTGTTTTTCTCTTCCCTTCTTATGCAACGTCTTCATGTTACTTCTTTTTATTCCTTCTGATTTAGTCCTCCTGTTCATAGTTTCCCTTCCCCTATTTCTTCCTTTTCAATTCTGTAACTCTTTTCTTTGTTTTATTTTGTTTTTTCTCTTTCTTACTTCCTTTCTTTATTTTTCTTTTGTTCTCCCCCATTGTTTCTTTCTCCTTTCGCGCTTCATCTTATTTATTTTCCTTTACTTACGTTATGCCCCAGGGCTTATGCAAGCCCTGTAACATGATTTCCATTTGGGCGTTAATTTCGAGACAATTCAGGAAAAGTTTCACGATAAGGTAAATGCATCGTATTTGTATTAAGCAAGAAACGAAAAGCAGCCCCAGTTTGCGAAGTACGTGCTTAACCAGAGTTTCTCTCCTGAGTACTAACGAGGGCGGGGAACCGATGACTCGATAAAAGTTATGTTGCGCGTGCATTCGATCACCGACTGCGATAAAAGTATTCTTGCGCCATGAATCACAGCTGGACTAATCACATTGGTCCAGTGAAATTAATCATGCATTTTCTTCTTCTTCTTCTCCTTCTTCCTCCTCTTCTTCTTCTTCTTCTTCAGGCACTACAACTTCATTGAAGTTTTGGCCTTCTCAACGATCTCTTTCTATTTCTCTCTATCTTGGATAATTTTGGACAAATTTTGAATTATTAATAATTTTATATCTTACAGTACGTCATCTCTCAACCTATTTTTTGGTCTTCCTGTAAACATGCATTTTAATTAGTTAAATTGAAACACGAATTCTTCGAAATCTTTTCTTACGCGTAGTCCCAACAAACCGCCTTATTACTGTATTGCACAGAATCGATTTAATTGTAATAGATGATTGATTAAGATGACATCTTAATATACGTATAAATGGAAAAGGTCCTAAAGCCTCTCTCACCTGCCTGGTAGCATGGGTGGCGCCACGGCCGGGAAACCGGTAAGAGAATATAAAAAGCGTTTTGTTGGAGGACGAAGAGACAGTCATAGTGAAGAAAAAGTCTGAAGCAAGTAAATAGATCGTGATGGCGTCAGCTCCGTCTAGAGCAGTAGTTGTCAGCACTCGCTCTAATGGGTAAAGGGTAAGCGGTGTCGTCCCATGTGCCACGTCGTGCAGCAGGAAGAGGTAGAGAGCATACCCGCTAGCAGCTACGAGTACACTATTGTGCAGTGTGTTCTCCGCGGGTAAGAGATGCTAGTCCCAAATTGCTCTGTGCTGATAACCGCTGGTCTAGCATGCAAGTAATTCATCATGTTTGTTTGTAAGTTCAATAAATCAATTACAGTGTCGGCCTGGTTGGCGCAGTTGGTATAGCACTAGCCTTCAATACCCGAGGTTGCGGGTTCCATCCCGAGCCAGGTCGATGGCATTTAAGTGTGCTTAAATGCGACAGGCTCATGTCAGTAGATTTACTGACGTGTAAAAGAACTCCTGTGGGGAAAAATTCATGCACACCGACGACGCTGATATAACCTCGGCAGTTGCAAGCGTCGTTATAAATGAAACATAACATCATAATTAATTTCATCTTGAATCTGAGTTGAGAAACCAAGTAGTTTTCCTATATATGTATCCTGAAAGAACCAGCTCATTCAGTATACTCATTCTTTTTACATTATATTATAATGGTGGTGTCAGAAATCCTGATAAGTTTGAGTATGGTATTTAGTGGGAGGCGAATGCAGCAGCCCTCCGTTTTGCAAGTCATCCAACTTAAGTTGTCGCGCATAACAAATTTCGTGTTAAGCCTTGGTTTTTCTGAACCGACGCATGCGACGTGCGAGGTGCGAGGCCCGCCCCACACAATTCCGGACTACACGAGAGATAGTGAGTGGTTTCTATAGCTGCGAGTTGCGCAGACCTCGCATCTCGCAGTTATAGAAACCACTCACTTTAGAGAAGCAACCTATATTTATCTTCCTTTCTTTTTTCTTCCTTCTATTTTGTTCTTGTGTTTAGGTTAGAGGAGAAATAAAAAAGTGAAGATTTTGTTTCTGCAACAAAAAATTATTTGCATATCATAGGTTTCGTATACCATAGGTTTCTCGGGGAGCAGAGGCTAATGAAATTCAGATTTTCCGGTCAAAAATCGTGATAGAAATTGTATGTAACTGTTGCGGTCAATTTCAGTGAAGTCCGGAGGGCCTAATTAATCAAATCCACTCTCCTCACCTCCACTCTGAGGCCCCTTGGTTCTCTTAAGATGCGAGAGAGAGAGAATGGTTATCTTCCATTTTTATTCTGTTCTTCCATTTTTGCTTTGTCTTCCATTACTTCATTTTTTTATTTACTTCCTCAACTCTATCCTTTGCTTTCATACCACTTCAAGTTTTACCCTTGCACAGTTTTCTCAGTTCTCTTTGTTTTCCCTTCAGGTTTGGATTTCCACTTACTTCTTGGAGCGACATTTCAATTTTATTCTCCTACCTTTGTTATTTTTTGCCTCTTACAGTTGTTTGACTGCCAGGGGAAATATACACATTATTCCCTCGGCAGTCGTGTTTGATCAATAACTAGATCTAGAAGAAATTTGTTACTTAATATCATAAGATCGGAAAACATATTTTATATGAACTCTCCATTAATTAAAATCTAAAACAAATTAAATTCATTAAGTGAGGAAATTGATCTATTTTCCGGTAAATAAAAGTTATTCAGAAACACAATTTATACGGAATTATGTATGTCATTCATATCATAGCACATTCAGCTTTGTTATTTTCTGAAATAACTCAATTTTTCCTTGTTTTAATCCTGATCAAGATTAAGATCTCCTACAACTTATTATCGAGTCATTAAACTTCTCATTTTTTGTCAATAACGATTCAATATAAGCCACTGTCTCTTTTATACTTCCATTTAATTTTATTTCTCTTGTTAAAAGGATGAATATTGTTACTTAATAACTGCCCCTCATGTAAACCGCTACCTGTAATTTTTAAGTTAAATTGTTCATTTATATTTGTGTGAAGAAGCTGGTTTTATGAATAACATTCTGACCTGTGTACTTTTCTATAAGTGATAAATAAATAAATAAATAATTAAATAAATAAATAAATGAATAAATGAATAAAGGAATAAAGGAATAAATGAATAAATGAATGAATAAATCAATAAATAAGTGGATGAATAAATAAATGAATAAATAAATAAATAAATAAATAAATAAATAAATAAATAAATAAATGGATTGATGGATGATGAGAAAGAAATTGAGAAAGAGAGAGAGAGAGAGAGAGAGAGAGAGAGGGAGGGATGCACAGAGAGAGGGAGAAATGAATGAATAAACGATTCAGAGAATGAATACATAAGCAAATAAGTACATGAACACAATAATGAATAAATGAATACATGAGTAATAATCAAATAAATAATAAAAAATTGAAATAAATTAATTAATTACTTTAAATAAATAAATAAAAATAAATAAGTAAATAAACAAGCAAATAAGCGAATGAAGCAATCGAGTGAAATGAATGAAATATATGAAATGAGTGAATGATTAAATAAATAAATGAAAAATGAATGAATAATTAATAAATAAGTAAACACGACGGCATTTGCTTGAATCAATAAAGCAGTTAATCAATGGTACTTTATTGTCGTAAGTATATATAGATGGATATTCTTAGAAGACAGAAAATACAAGATTCTAAAATACAGTATCGAAAAGACTATCATAACACTCTTTCAGATTATAAAAAGATTAGCAACTAAAAATTTGCGAATACTTACTTACTGGCGTTTAAGGAACCCGGAGGTTCATTGCCGCCCTCATATAAGCCCGCCATTGGTCCCTATCATGAGCAAGATTAATTAAATCTCTACCATCATATCCCACCTTCCTCAAATCCATTTTAATATTATCTTCCCATCTGCGTCTCGGCCTACCCAAAGGTCTTTTTCCCTCCGGTCTCCCAACTAACACTCTATAATAGCGATCCTAAATCTAATTAAATCAACAACAGGCAGTTTATTAAACATATCCAAAGCAGGTATGTTAAAATATCTCTTTGACATAGTCAAGTTGGGCACAACCAACTGGTAATTTATAACGTGTAGCATAATGATGATTAACTGTTTTATTAGAGTACAAATCTAAATTGTTCTTAACTTTTAATAGGCTAGTAAAAATAAACAATAATGGCTTACAATGTGCGACAGGTGCCGAACTGGATAAAATACGAATAACCTTTTTCTGTGAAAAGAAAATTTTGTAAAACTGCTAGAGTTACCTCATATGTGAATACCATAAATAAGTAAACCATGAAAAAAATACATAACAAAATTTCATAAGTACGGAACCAGACATTTCAAACGTCTTAATAAATAAATAATCCTGGGCAATTTGATGCACAGTGAATCAACCTGGAATTCCCAGATTAATCTCCTCTCAACAGTAATGCCTAAAAATTGTATATGACTCTTAGCATTAGATTTAATATTTTGCCGTAAACAAAACGTACATTATGACTTTTAGTTGCATTTTAACTGAGGCCATTTGCTTGAAACTAGTTTGTCAAGTCATCAAATGTTTGGGACATCATAAATTTTAAATCCAAACTATTATTATTTGTAGAAAATAGAGTAGTGTCATCGGCAAATAGTACGCTATCAGAACTAATATTTGAAGGCAAGTCATTAATCATTATGATAAAAAATAACGGTCCAATGACGGGCCCCTGAGGGACACCTTTATTAACAATAATAACATCGGAACATTGACCTTGATAGTAAACAGTTTGATAAAGACATGACAAAATAACTATCAAACAAAGTAAGTGGAGTAAATTTAATACCATTCAGCGAAATCTATTTATTGGCGAATGCTCTTGTACAATTGTTATTAATTTCTTCATATTCTTCAAGCATAACAAAGTCAATTAAACAGCAGAATATTAGTTTCAATTTTTAAAAACTTAATAAAGTTCAATTTAGTTCAGATCAGTCAGTAACTAACAGCGGGAATGAATCTTTTAGTACAGGTAGTTAGAGGGTTGTTAACTGAAACTAATTTTATACTAACTCCGCTAAGCTTTTAGCTGCAAGGTAGGTAGTGCAGTTAGTCCGTTGTCGCTTATTTATTTAGCCATAACCTTTATTTCCTCCTGCAGCACAGCCTTATCACCTCTTGAACTTTGCAGTGTCCCGTGCATAAGGAGAGATGAAATGCTGCCATATAGCGAGTTAAACGCAGGAAACATAACTAGATACGAACCCTGGCACTTTATGACTGCAGGCTATAACTCTGCATTCCACTAAAGTCTCGCGTTATCTTATGAATAGCGAGATAACTACGGACCTGCTTCCTATTTGTATTACAACCCTCACATCGGATTTATGTCCCCTCTTGAAATATGTTAATTGGTATCCAAACTTTTCTTTTTGCTGACGTTACATGTTACCTGCAGCAAACTATCATTATCACCATCAATAGAGACTAGCATATTATGAAGCAAATTTTGCCAAAATATGAAATTGATGTTGGAAAACTATGAAAATGAGAAATAGATATCTTATGTCATAATATTTTCTTTCATAAACTACTTGGAGCAGGTTTACTTATTTATTTTACAAAATATGACTTTAGACTAATGATAGGAGCCCGTGGGACCATACCCCGGTTCCTAGTCGTCTTCTGTAAATCTTTTGGCCTGCATAAAAATATTTTAAGAGATCTAGCAATTGCAGCACTCAAAGGCTCAATAGCTATTTTCAGACATCATAGGCCTACATATGGACCATGACTAATTCGCATTTCCTTGACGTTACTTCGTTTAATATCATGTGTTTCAATATAATTCAAATTGTTATTTTTCACTCTAACAACAATGTATCACTAAGCTTCAAGGCATTTAGTCTATTGTATCATGGTACTCTTTGTCGATGGCAACCTGTAGTTGTTACAGGAAGAATTTAATTTAAATTAAAAAAATTAAATATTGTAGACAAGTTTGTAAAATGTAATAAATCTGCATGAACATACAGTTTTTGAGCAACTTCAAACCTTTATGTGAATGCAAGGACTGGGTAACTCAATATTTACGCAGAAGAAAGAAAAAAGTACTTCTAATATTGGGTGAATGGTTCACTGGTTTCAATACATTTATTAAGTAACATTCCTCGTAAATTTCCTGCCAAAAACTACAAGTTCTCTCAGTTAACACTGTTTTATACATGGAAAGAGTATGAAGTTGCAAGAATAGGAGAAAAGAAGACGCATAATTGATCTTTGAAATTCCTTTAAGACATTCATTTACTCGTATATAAATAGATCTGGCTACTTTAAGAAAACATTCGAAAGAATTAGCGAAGATGGAACAGGAACTATTCATTTTGTTTCGGCTTCTCGAATTAATTGGGGCTACAAGTTCAATGATTCTAAATTGAAATTTGGAGATTTCTGTTGCCCTTGGGAATCCCGAAATGTTGGTGAAATGGGTTGCTTGGATCCTTTTCAAGTGTATCCTGGAAAACGTTATATTTAGTCCTGAAAATATAATTACAAATTGTACTTTTAATAATTTTCGATTTATAGGCATTTGAATTTCTTTTATGAATATTATTAATGATTTGCTATTTTAGCAGATAAAGTAAATTTGATTTAGAATCTACGAGAATCATTTGATGAATAATGAACAGATTGGTATAATTGTAAATTGGATGACGCAACGACAACGAAAATTTAGTTGCAGTTGAAGGCTTCGTCCATAGCATACTCTATGTTTAGGTAACGAGAGCTAGAAATGAAGCCTACACGTGTCTCGTGTATTATACCTACATCTTATATTACATTCTCTACATATTGTTATTAGTAAAATTAATAAAAATGTTATTATAACAATATTGTACATATTATAATTGTCACGCTTGTGAGATAAGAGAGGAATGCGGCCGATCGCGAGAGACTTTTGATTGTGATGCACTCGAAATCGACTTATCATTTTTTATCTGAAATTCGTTCCTTGTCTACGTTGAAAATATAAATAAAATTAGATAGACGGTATCTCTCAAGCTTATATATTTTAGCGAAAACTTATTTGCTAAAGTAGCTATATCAATTGATAACACACCAAGCCAAATAATTATTGACAACAAATATGGATTTTTGGAGAAGATCAGAAAGCAAAATATCCAGAAGAGATAAATTTAGAAATAGTACTAAGAAAGATTATGCATATGAAAAAAAAAAACTTTAGAAATAATAGAAGAAATATATTAAGATTGTTTGGTTATGTTATACAAAATGTGAAATTGGAGTTTAATAAAAAATTTTATAATGGATTGTGAATTGTTAAAAGAAGAAGAATAAAAGAGAGATCAAAGAAAAACGGATGGATGGTGTCCGTAGGAGTATAGATGTAGGCCTACATGGACTGATAGAAGAGAATGCAGCAAAAAAAAAAAAAAACAGTTTTGACAAATAATATTTTGTTTGGTGTGAAGAAAAATCTACTATCATAAGGAAAATTATTATTATTATTATTATTATTATTATTATTATTATTATTATTATTACTGTTATTATTATTATTATTACTATTATTATTATTGTTATTACTATTATTATTATTGTTATTGTTATTGTTATTATTATTATTGTTATTGTTATTATTATTATTGTTATTATTATTATTATTATTATTATTATTATTATTATTATTATTATTATTATAGAATAATATGAATGCAAGTTGGCAATAGTACACAGTATATTCATGTTCTCTTAGTGAAGAACAGAAATTATAACTTGTGAATTCTTCGCTTGCAATTCTGAAGTAATGCAATTCCCAAGTGCTAGTTGGCAGCTCTCTGTTCTTTTGAAACAGACTCCGAGCTTGTTTTAATTCTTGATATTATGTGCTTATGCTCTGGCAAGTTCTCTCTTTGTACTCACGTAGGTTTCAGTCCTTAATTACGCTTTCTCGTTTCACGATGCATTGTTCCAGCAGCAGCAGTCTGCCAGGATTATGTTGTTAAATAACGCAACCCCCATACAAATTTTAAGGTAAGCTCGCCCTTAACGAAATATGTAATGTATAGCAATGTTTGCGGAATGAAGCTCCTAATCCGAGGCTGTATGGAAGGATGTTGCTTATGAAACAACATTAAGTTCGATTTTGTTTATTCTTCTTTTGTTTTTATTAACAGGATTATTTTGTTCGACTTAAAAGCTTTTATACTTTATAAGACTTTAGTGTTACATATGATTATATTTAAGGTTTATTAAATAAATAATATATGAACTTATAAGCCAAGAGGCAGAGGTTCAAATCCAGGTCAACTCACTCTGAATTTATAACTTGTGTCGGACAATCCCGTTGTCCATGCGACACAGAATACACCGGTTCCCCTGTGACATCCAAAACATTCTTCAGCATCATCACCATTTATTTCGAGTGCAATACGGACTATAGTTCTGCACAACAGTTTAGGAAAAAAGGAAATGATATATTGCTCTAGAACACCTGGCGCTATATGCAGTATGCAAAACTCTTTTGTCTTGCGGATTGCGTTAGTGTTCGGCTTAACGAATGTTCGATTTATTTCGCGCTCTGTATAAGTGGACAGCTCTGAGGTATAAAAGGCATATCACATTGAGTTAAATTATACTTAGTTGGGTATCGTCAAAAGCAACATCATGTAACGTTAAATTACAATCATCAGCAATCTGAAAGTACTTTTTGATAAAAGTAACATTCTATCTTCTTGAAAATGATTTCGTAATGTAATAATGATCCACCTGCTTAGTGTAATTAAAAACATATTATATTAATAACTACTCTTTTTTAGGTGTATTAGCGATTAGAGTATAAACGTAGCAATGGAAAGTATGTTTTATTTACTCTTTTGTTTTGTAATTAATTATAAGTCTGTTTTATCATCTACATAACAATCATGTGTGTGAGACAGTAAATGGAAGAAATACTCTCTACAAGACAAAGTTAGATTTATGAAAAAGTTGAGAGGAAACCTAACGAAACAAAACATCAAATTCCAAAACGATTGCAATGAACATGTATAATATAAAACATTTGTAGTCACCGGATTAGCTCTGTCGGCTAAGGCGCTTGCCTGCCGATCCGGAGTTGCGTTCGGGCGCGGGTTCGATTCCCACTTGGGCTGATTGCCAGGTTGGGTTGTTTTACCCAATCGTAAGGCAAATATCAGGCAATCCTCGGCCTCATGTCGCCAAATATCTTTTCGCTATCACCAATCCCATCAACGGTAAATAACCGAGAAGTTGATACAGTGTCGTTAAGTAACCAAGTGAAAAATAAAAAATTTGTAATTAAGATGTCTTGAAGTCTAAGTTCATGATTGAAGAAAAATTTTATGGTAAATATATACCGGTATACAGCGGTGTAGTTATATTCAATTAAAATCTACTCACTAGGTGTATATACTGATTAAACACACTTCGATAATTTAAAACTAAGTTTTCTCTGCTATGTTCTGTTAAACTGATTACTAGTCATTCGAAAATTGTCTTATATTGAAAGTTTATATTCACGTAGTTCTGAGTTGTACGTACCCTCAGGCTCAGAAATGGCCGGAAAAATTAAACAGACCTCTTACGCTTCAAGCATACTCTTTAAGACAGAACACACCCATTTTTTTCAAGGCTACTATTTGAGACAGGACACATCCAATTTTATGCTGATAAGTAAACACGGCAGACCCAGTGGTGAACAATAGGAAAGGAGCTAGTCTTTGCGTATTACCTCTGCAACGACTAACTCCTTTCCTAGTGTCCGCCACTGGGTCTAACGTGTTTACTTATGAGCATAACCTCTTGCATGTCCTGTCTGAAACTGTAGGCTTGCAGTGCAAGTGTCTGTTTAAATTTTCCGGCCATTTGTAAGCATGAAGGTACAATTCAGGTATTTTTTTAGACCGGTTACTAGAGGCCGTTTACCAAAGTTATTTTTTTTCTGTTTTCGTTTGTTTCCTTTGTTTTACTTTTACTTACAATAATACAAACACAACACCCATGCCCGAGGCGGGACTCGAACCCACAACCCTTCGGACCAAGCGATAGGGACATGCCGTGCCCCTACCGCTTGAGCCATCTTTGTATAAGTTGATAACAATATTAAGACCTAGCCGTTAATTACAATATTGTATTTCTGCCGTAATGATAATTGCGACTTTTCGGCAAATTTTTTATATCTGAACTTTTAGGTAAGTCGAAACATTTTGTATTTTCGAAAACACTTCGAGATATTATCGAAGTTGGAGTGTATTTCTTTTCTCCCACGCTACTCGTTTATCTATGAGACAACGAGATATTTATAGCAGCTTTACTTCTTTGGTAAACAACGTATTTGGATAGAAATATGTAATTTGTTATTTCTACTCCATCCAATTATAGTTGTACCTATTCTATTATCTTCTTGTTTACTGCAAGCTGACGTTGGATGGAATAATAATATTTACCCACCGACGTTCGTACATACTACCTGGCATGGCGAACTTACGACTTGACCTTGTAGGTCAGGGCGCTGCAATAGACCAGATGACTGTCTATGTTCGATACAGTGAGGTCGTCACAGTATTGTTGTAGCGCACAAATTTTACGCGTCGGAAGTTCGCTTTACCAGGTAGTATCTCGGCGGTATGCGTGTTTGCTTGCTGATCCGGAGTTGCGCTCGGGCGTGGGTTCGATTCACGTTTACGCTTATTACATGGTTGGTTTCTTCCTAGGTTTTCCCCGGCTGTAAGACGAATGTCAGATAAACTCATGGTGAATATTCTGACTGATTTCATTATCACTAGAGCCCGGATGTTTAGGCATTTATAAACCCTAAAATAGACAGACAAGAAAGGCAGTAAAAACTTAAAAAGAGGCACAATAATCTTTGAAAAAGGCATTATAAATTTTATAAAGGCATAAAATATTTTAGCAAATAAATTTAAATTATGTCAACATAACTCACATATTTATTTCGTAGGTGACACATGTTGACTTATAATACTTTTTTTCTTTTCACAAACCTTACATAACAAAACTGTTCCATTGGTTGAAAAGACATGGGCATCAAATTCACTAACGTAAGCATGAAGTTTACTTTTCAATGGTTTACTGAATTTAGGCATTCTTGCTAACCGATCTTATACCTTCTGTCACCTGATAATAACAGACTGTTCCTCACTCAAATTTCTTTCTCCTACAATAATAAACACATGTAGCACAAAATTGTAACAGTAAGATTTGAAAATATGAAAGTAAACAATCGAAAATGCTACGTGACAGCTTCTATGAGTACGAGCTTAATATTTAACATTATAAAGTTGATTATTGGTATCCTGAAGACATGACAATATGATATTTGTACTGTGGATTGTCGATCATTATTAATATTACACCAGTAGTATTAAAGCATGATTATTACAGATTAAGCACCAAAATAAAATTACTTTTATTTACTATTGTTGGTAAAGTTAGTCATTGTTTCAAATATTTAAATTTCATACACATTACATTATAATTAATTAGGAAATTGCAAACAAACAAGAAGTATTGCTTCAAAATGAAAAAAAAAGGCATTTATTATTAAGAAACACCTTAAAAAGGCAAAATAGGGAAAATAAAAATTGGCCCTATCACTTTGATTTACTCCAAATCATATTTATATCCCTGCAAATAATGATTTACTTCCACCCATTAAAAAAGGCATTTTGCCAAACATCTGGGCTCTAGTTATCACCAATTCTATCATTCGGTAGAAAACAGTGTCCACGAGGAACAATAATACAGTTCGGGGGTAGTTGTAACAGTAGTCTTACATAAGATGTTTAAATAGGATAAAAATACCCATACATGAATTCATATATTTACGATAATATCTTATGATTTTCAGATATAACAGTAAATGGGCTACACATAATGGTGTATTCATAATTATTTTGCGTTTAATATTCATGTTTCAGTTGTTAATTGGTATGGATTACTATTGTAAACCACGCGACTACTGACGTATAGAAATATCACGCGGCTTCTAAAGAGTTGATCCATGATTAATGGAATGATGCTTCAAGTGATTGAGGAAAATGCTCGGAAAAAATCCCAACCAGGTAACTTCTCCCGACCAGGATTTCAAGTCGAGCCAAACAGGTTGACCGTTATTCCAGAGCGGTGCACAAATAGAGGTTTAATTATTCATACATTCTTAAATAGTTTCTATAAAAACAAAAGGCAGTTTCTGTTTCAGTTGTGTTTTATCCTCACTACAGCAAGGCGTACTAATAAAAGGGTCATGCTAAGTAACCTCCCATGGGCGTCATGTAAGCGATAAATACTGGGTGTTCATTTCAAAGTGTGTCATGACGTCACTGTTGATGAGTCAGCGATTTGAAGCGAGTTTCAGCTTTTATGTCAGAGAAGTTGCCTATTAATCAAGGCGTTCAATCTGAACTTGAGAACGTGTATGGTATAACTTGAACGTCGTAGCAACAGATGGCAGTCTGTACAGTCTGTGTGCTACCATAACCTCTTTCGAACTGTGTTTTGCACGGCCAAGTCATACGCAGGGTATTTGTTATCATCGGTTGCGTACCACAACATTCCACGACACAAATCAAATGCTCCGTGTCCATGTTGACCGTCGAAATTAATGTCAACAAATACGTAAGTAATCGTCATAACCCTCTCCCCATATCTCGACAGTAAGAAAAAACTCACCTCAGTACATGTTTCGAAACAGTTCACATTCCTGCCACTACCGGCGTTACCGTACGTATCGGTAAGTACTCTTCAGAATGAACGCCGTACTTGCCAGGCAACTTCTCTGGCACATAGGTAATACAGATTTGCGGAAGTGTAGGAAGATTGAATTCTCTAGGCTCATCGGCTAGCCACATGACGGCATACAGCAAGCCATGACACACTTTGAACTGAACACCCAGTATTATATAACATGTAATATAAGGTGGAATTAAAAGTCTCCATGATGTCAAGTGAAACGAGGTAGTAACATGTATTTCGCGATTTTTCGCACATATAATTTACTTTTAATGGAGGGTGGTCTAATAGGAGAACAGTACTAATAGCTAAGAAAATTAAATTTTTGGCTTATGTTGTAGAGAAAGAAGAAAATTATATCTTGAGAAGATGTTTAAGTTTCCAACAAACTTAGAAAGTAATGTCGACCTGGGTAGCGTAGTTGCTACAGCGCTGGCCTTCTGTGCTCGAGGTTGCGGGTTCGATCCCGGTCCAGGTCGATGGCATTTAAGTGTGCTTAAATGGGACAGGCTTATGTCAGTAGATTTACTGACATGTAAAAGAATTCCTGCGGGACTAAATTCCGGCACACCGGTGACGCTGATATAACCTCGGCAGTTGCGAGTGTTGTTAAATAAACCATAATTTTTTAAATTAGAAAATAATGTAAGCAGTTTAGGATTAAATTGGTTATGGCAAGATATTCGTGCAATTAATATAAATTTGACAGGTAAAATTATAATGGAGAGAAGTAATGAGATAGTGAGACAGGGAATGTTTAGCAGTTTAAATAGTTTGAAATCATTAATAGATTACAAAGAAATGCAAATCATATGAGGACAGGAAGAACATACAAAAGGTAACAACAGGGAAGAAGGGATTGCACAAGACTGGAGAAGATTGCGATTTTGGAGGTTAAGAAATATAAGAGGAAACATGTCCTTTATGTAATCAGAAAGAAGACATGTACAAATTATATTATCCTGCCCAGAAAATGAGAGAACAAGAAAAATATTAATTAATTTGGAGCAGTTACTAAAACTAAATGTAGAAATAGCATATAGGAAATTATATAGAACAGGAAATGGAAGAAAATTAAGAGAACTCTGAAAATTTTTTTATATAGCAACAAAAAATAGGAAGGGAAAACTAAGATATAAACATACTATATAAATTAGAAATAGTAATTAAAGGAAAATAGATTTTATTAATTACTACTGTAATGATTGTACGTAGTACATAGTATAGGCCTATAGTAATAGTCAGAGACCGGAAATTTAGGCATTATGAATCATTAAAATAGGCAGGCAAAAATGCATCATAAATAGCTAAAATAGGCAGGCAAAGAGGCATTATAAATAGCTAAAATACGCAATAAAAGGCAATTACAAGAACCTTGCACTAGACCCACAACATAGCACTTTCCACAAAGCGATTTCGGCAGCAAGGAAACCTTTATTATATAACTCGAATGCAAATTGATATTTTCTACTCGATGTTGCAATTACTGTTGGGAGCAAAGAAATCTTCTTCCCAGTAGTCTTGCAAAGTGCATTTTTGTGTTTGGTTGTACTGATATGTTACGATATGAAATATTTAGCTAGCTACAACAACACCGCAATGAAAACTGTAAGAAAAATAATGGTTAAAAATAACGTTAGACCCGCACTCATTGTTGACTTGTCAAATAAACACAAGCGATAGTTAAAACGCTTACTGTTATACATTTTTGCACGGCAGCATTCATTGTTGCAAAGAGAATATGAACTGACTGAAAGACAATAATATACATTCGGTGAAGTCACTTTAATTTTAGCGGTTATAGAAATAAATTAAAATATACCTGTAAGCAATTTTTAATAATGAATTAATAAATAATAGATAAATAATCAAATAAAGGCAAAAAAAGCAATTATTTCGTAAATTGGGCATTTATATTAAGAAATGCAGAAAAGGGCAACCTAAAATTGTTACGTTTCAGTCACAAAGGTATAATTCGTACAGATTTACTTTCAAAATGAAGATAGATTTAACATATTTAAAAAGGCATTCTGCTAAAGTTCCGGTCTCTGGTAATAGTTATTAATAGTAAATTGTAGTTAAGGGTGTGTTCTTGCAAAACAGAAATCCAACAGGACTACCATTAACGAATGACATAAAAATTGTACATAATTTTGATGACAGTAAAATAATATACATATCCACATACATATACATATTTTACTTTTAAAGATTTTTACAGAAAATAAGACCAAAACCTTAAGGCATTTTGATATGATTCTCTCACCAATTGAAGATGTGGATTCCAAAGTGTCCTAAGTCCTTTTTTAAATTTTAATTTGTTTTATTCAAGTCTTAATTTATCCTTTCCAAGCCTATATATAACGACATAAGTTTATTTAACAGACTCTCCTAAGTCTTGACTTTAATCCAATTGAAAAAAGATATGCAGACACTAAGAGCGTCAAATTTATTTTTCAGGTTTCGTCATTTTTCTCATAACTTGTCATTTGGACTTACTTAGACCAGTTTGGAATCCACATCTTCAATTATTACTTCATGTACGTAAATTTGTTTCTTATTGGGAACCATACGCGAAACCATCACATGCCTTGGCTGAAGATTATAATGTTTTAGCGCACGCTGACGAATTTTTGTGAGATGTTTAGAATAGCTGGAAGGTTTTCGAATAAGCTCATTGCCGAAGCTCTTTTAATGCTCAGTTTGGTAACTGTTTTCTCGCTACTTTTCAGGGAATACATTATAATTTCTGAATCGTTCACGTCATTGTGCAAGGAAATAACCAAGGAGGCACTATGTGAAAAGAATTTGATCTATAGTAATGAAGTAACACCACAGTTTAGTATATACAGTCACAGAGCTAGAGTTGTTGAGTGTACTAGGAACAATAGACTGTGCCAGTACTAATTCGCATTGTCTGTGATGAGGCGATAGTAGCGATCCTAGTGGTTAGCAACTATCTATGGATGCATATTGCCTACGTATTGAGCTTCGTAACTGTAACACCACAGTTTAGTGTAGACAGTCACGAAGCTCAATACGTAGTAAATATTCATCCATGGATAGTTGCTAACCACTAGGATCGCTACTACCGACTCATAAAAGACAATGTGAAATGGTAACGACACAGACTTTTGTTCCTAGTACCCTTACAACTCAAGCTTCGTGACTGTATGTACTAGACTGTGGTAACACCTAGTAAAAGTACTGACTGCTCCTGGTGATATTCTAAGCGATAGTAAATTTTGGTAGGCAATAAATAAAGTATTAGATGAAGGCATGTACCTTCCGGCTTTATAGCGTCGTCAGTGAGATCCTATCAAGAGAAGACCCCTACACTAGTGAAAGCTAATTTAAAACGGATCATCTTGTTACGATCGAGTGATGAAGCCGTAACATTTATGACAGTTATGATGATGGTGCCCGTTGAACTGTCTGAAATCTTTGCCCATAATAATTCTGCCTTGGTTGTTGATGACAGAATCGATAGAAGCCACAAACTGACGGGATCTCACAACAACTGCTATCTAATTGCTTCTCAAGATCTGCTCCAAGAACGAAACGTTAGTCCACAAACCATTCCTCGCGAACTAATGCCTCCTGAGCGGAAAGGAAAAGATGCAGTACTAATACCTTGGTATTATGTGTACACATCACAAAAGCGGTCTTCATACTGGTGTTATCTACACGCTGTCAGCCAAAAATAAATATATTGTTAACGTGGTCAAGTCAAATTGTGATGTCAGCTATTGTAATGTGAAAATTTGTTGAGTAACATGATTAAAGGCGAAGGATGGGTAGAGCGGAGAAAAATTCTCTCCGGCACCAGGACTCGAACTCGGGTTTTCAGCTCTACGTGCTAACGCTTTATCCACTAAGTCACAATTTAGGCCTACCTGAACAAGGAAGATCTGATACCGACTCGGTCTGTTCAGACCTTTTATTCAACACGGGAATATCTTGTGTTGATGAAGGTACCGTGTTTGGAAAACGTTGAACAAATAACTCAACAACATAGCTGTAATTACAGTCATGTTTCCACCAATTCTGACTCACAAAACACGCTCTTCTGTAGATAACTTTCTATTCATAGCACATTTGTTTACTAGTTGAGCTCTACAACTGCTTTTTAATAGCTGTCACTCACAAACAACAATCTAACATGAATTATGAATAGTTATTGCTCTAGTTAAGTAGCTGTTTTGTTAATCAATGAAGAGGTCTATAAATGGAAGTTTCAGATGACTTATGGGCCATTCCGTGTTATATCTTCTTCCTTTTCCTTTTATTTTTCTTCCTTTTCTTTTTTATCATCAACTTTGAATGCAATGAAGTCTTTTTCACTTTTGAGGGAAGATTGTCATGCTGAATAGGCTATTATTTTATTACATTATAATATTTCGCCAATTCCAATTTAGAAATCTTCTAAAAGTTCTGCAATTCTTCAGATATTACTTACAGATCTTAATTCTAATTTTATCCATGATCTTTATCCTGTAGGTCCTACTCCCAAGTATGGCTTCGTTTAAGGTTAGCAGATTTTTTTTTAATTTCCGAGGGCGGATATCAACATATGGAAACAACTGTTTTTAACATATTGTTAGAGCTTAGTTTCAACCATTAATCCTCATGCTTTCCAGTAGAGTCCAGCGAGATCTTTTCGGTTCTCTTTCCCTGAGTGCAGTCGCCTGCAATGTAACAGGTGTTCCTTGTTTGAAGATTCATCCTCTCCTCACGGGGAGCACCCTGTTCCCAATTGCATTACTATGCTTTTATTAACTATACACCAAATTCTTTCTCCAAGTCAAGTCCATCTACATTTGAAAACAAAAATGGTTTGTCTCTTCAAATTTTTCTCTTTCTAGAAGAGATCTCAGCAATTTTCGTTCCTAGATGCCTTACCTTGTGTATTAATACCCCAGACACTGAGATATTTAACAACATTTTCATAAAATAATGATAACGAACATTCAAAATCCGGGGATATGTGAGGATAAATGAAAGTTTTTTTAAAAAGAACCGGAGTCCAAAAAATGCAAATTTGAGGTAATAAGCAAGTGGTGAGCATATTGTAGCAGCCATCTACTGAATTAGTTGTTAGTGGAAAGGAAACACCATAGTCTTATGTCATAGGAGTGAAAATTTTCAGTGGTTTTCATAAAACAACTATAGTCCAAAGACCTTTTTTTTTTTTTAAATAGCCGTAGTCCAGGACGATGGTAGCATATGAAGAGTCCACTGCAAGAATGATGGATGTCACTTTCTTGTCTAAAATTAACCAAAACTGTCAATGTATAGCTTAAGACATAGAATGTACATAGAAAGTTACGCGGCATTAACACTGATAGTCATTGTCCAGTAATGTTCGGAAAATCACAGTTAAGCTTTGAGCGTTAAGCATTTCAAGCTTTCAATTGCTTCTCCTGAAAAATGTATTCCAAATGACATCCATCATTCTTGCAGTGGACTCTTCATATACAAATATCCAATTCATATCACTTGAATCTTTTATTTATACAATTTTGAACTCCAGTAGATTGGCAATACCTTCTTCTTACGTACGCGGCAAAGCCACCTGAGAGAAAAATACTTTAGCACCTGAATTGGTGTGTTAGTTATGGATTCATCTTCAGGTGCAGAAGTAACACCAAGGAAGAAACGTAAGCAACGAAAGGCGAGGAAACAGGATATAATGAAAAAGAAAAAAAAAGATTAAAAGAAATGCACATTTCAGCCACAACAAAGTATTTTTTCTTAAAACAACCATTGTCCACATTTACCTCCATTTAAACGTGTATTTCTATGAGAAAATTTAAGTTATAAATGTACTTCAGTGTCTCTAAGGTTCTACAGCACCTTAAGAAACGGTATGATGAATTTCATACTTGAAGTCTCAACAACACACATGCCAGATAGTTTTTGGGTTCCCCTGAAAATTTATATTTTTGGACTACCGTTGTTTTTTTTAACTCAAATTATGAAGTTCGAGGACATTCTCACGGCGAATTTTGTCCGGGGACGATTTTGTCCGGGAACTAAAAGCAAAATTCTGAGCCTGTGTCAGGAAAACTGAGACGGCTGGCATTCTTAACTTAATTGGTCTTCCTTCTGGAGCTAATAAAATTGTCTAAAATCTTAAAGTCTGTGAATTTCATTTAGTAATCAATTAAATTGGAATGTTTTCGTGAACTATACAGTAAATTCCAAACGGAACTGTATAAAAATACTTCAGTTTATAAAATGTGTTGGCAATATGTTGGCCTTAGTGACCAAACTTATGGAGAAACACAAACACCCTTGCAACACTCCACGAGGTCTATTTCCTTGCAACATCTGGCCGGATCCAAAGTGACATACATGTGTAGCAACTGAAAATCCTGATTAAATGACTTTTGTCTCTCGCAGTGTCCGTCTTCGTCGGGAGCGGCGTGCAGGATGTGAGGGACATCTTTCTGACGTCACAAGTGGACGGCAGACCGGGAGGTCGGTTCATTACCGTCTGGGAAGAGGAAATTTGCCCCGGTGCGGTCTGGTCTGTGATTGGTCGCCTGGACGAGAGAACTTCCGTCTCTTTTAACTGGAGCGTGGATGCGGCCTCGTCAGCTGAAGGGAACAGACGCTCCAACGTCACATTTCGGTGAGTCTGCAACTTTTCTTTTAGCGCTCTGGATAATTGCCGATGTTTGCAGGCGCGTCCACAACATTTGGGTAGCTGCTTTTAGTGTAATTTCTACATAAAAGCGCTTTAGCACCGCTGGAGGAGATGCTTTGAGGAACTTTGTGCGTCATTTTGTGCTGGAATACACATATAGAATGAGGGCTTTACTTTTACGTTACGTAAATAATACAAAATATACAACTATGAAATTTGCATAATATATAGAGATGGAAAAAGTGAACAAGTACAATTTCCTCGAAAAAGTAATACATAAAATAATAACAGGAGAATTTCGGTTGCCAAGTTATTTTTGAATAATGTTATACAGGGTGTAAGGGGTGTAACTGCCATTATTTTAACTTATGATTATTCATGTTATAAGTTAGAAAAAATATCCCCACCATTTTTTTTCGATTTGCAATATTTACCTAATTATTAAAGTTTACAATATTAGGCGTTTGGCAACGTTGCTGAATGGGGAGGAGGGAGTTTACAGGTACACGTTCAAGCGGGTACAGACAGAAGCTCTGTTCTATTGCAGGGGCGGGCCGTTGTTTAAATAAAACAATTTTATAAAGAAAAGTTTGGGTCCTCTGACTAGCGAATCGCCATGTATAACAAAAGAGTTGGAACTGCAAAAGATACTGAACATTATTACTGAAATTACATAGAAAGCATTAAAGAACAGTTGTAACATCTAGAAACAGGTTTCTTTTAGTACAGCGCCCTTCGAAAAGTGAGATGGGGCGACAAACATTACAGTACAGACGTAATTTACGTATCACAAATGAAGATTAGCTGTTCTAATGTGTACTGCATTGCCACTAACTAAATTAATGGCATGAATTGGAAGTCAGCTGTATACTAATATATTAATATTGGTGTCTCTTTAGCCTGTGTTATCTATCCATAGTACGCAACACAAGACTTTGCGATGCTACATGCATGGAAAAAACGTACACACTATTTCCTTAGCATTCGCGTTCGATATAAAACAGTAAAAGATCGATGCATATATATACAGGATGATTCATGAGGATTTACCACCACTTACGCAGCTTATTTCTGAACACATAATGAGCAAAAAAGTCATATAAATATGTGTTCCAATCTCAATATTTTTACTAATTTGAAATTGTTAGTAAAATGCCTGTTTTCTTTAGTTTTGAGGGTAAAAGAATACTACAAATAGAAAATGAACTATTCAGAAATATGATTTCTTTAACTGGCTAGTGTTGTGAAGCTAAAAATGTGTTGTTAATTCCTTTGTACAAGATTTTGTTTTTCAATTTTTAGCTAAAAATTACATTATTTTTACGCACGTACCACAAAAATTGTTACAAATCATACGACATTAGGAACTTGATTCTTTGCAGTTTAATTATACATCTTAATATACACTCTATAAGAATTTACCAGATTGGCGTGATTTGCAACAATTTTTGTGATAAATGCGTAAGAAAAATGTAATTTCGTAATTAAAAATCGAAAAAATTCTGTACGAAGTCACTATGGAATACACAACACATTTTTAGCTTCAGAGTACTATCTAATTAAAAAAAAATATACTCCTGAATAGTTAATCTTTTATCTGTAACATTCTTTTACCCTTAAAGCTAAATAATAATGGTATTTTATAAACAATTTCAAATTAGTGTAACTCTGAATATATTGAGATTAGGACACATGTTTATATGACTTTTTTGCTCAGAATGTCTTCGGAAATAAGCTCCGTAAGTGAAAGTACATCCTCTTGAATCACCCTGTATATAATATATGTATATAAGCGAAACCTGTTTCGTGAGGAACGCTCTGTATAATCTAAGCAAATAAAATGTTTCTCTTACGTAAATATAATATGGCTGGAACTAGACCGCCGGAAGTGACTGATGGACCTGCATAAAAAGCGCCAGGATGTATTATGTGTAACATACGTCACTCATACCGCTCTTTACAAAATATAAACCCGTCAACTTAACAGCAGACGTAGTGTCCTTTCATATAAAATCTATACTTCACACAAAAGTGACAAATTAGAGTAAGCCGCATGCACCAGATCCCTATGGGATACATTTCAAAATTATTTTACATATGAAGTTTTAGGCTTTCACGGTGAATGAGACCAAGGTCTTTCACTGCAAACGCAGTATTCTCCAATCTTTTCTTTTTTCCGCTTTCCTCTTAGTCTCCGCATACAATCCTATATAAGTAGGGTAAACATTGGTAATTTCGTGATAATTTCATGAAAATTAATTTAAAATGCAAATGTGTAAATATATCGTAATTCCGATTTTTTCATCTAAAAGACGATAATTTGCTGTAGAAATCTGGAGACATAAAAGATTGGACACGTTCTTGAACAAGTGCCAAAAACCACTTTTACAACTTAAGCTAAAGTTATTTCGTGATAACATTGATAATCTTGTGATATTACATTGACTATTACACTCTTACTACGTCATACTACTTTTGACCAATAAAACGGTACGAAAGGACGTATTTCAACCAATCATGGCTGCTTAACGCACAATTTTATCGCGTCCCTAGCATTTGTTTAATTTTATCGCGTCCCTAGCATTTGTTTCTTTGTTTGCCAACATTTGAAACTGCGGTGGTCTGGACGTCAAAAAAAAAAAAATTATATATATATATATATATATATATATATATATATAATTACAAACAACTCCAGTCGATGCGCAGCAGTTTCAAATATGACTCGCATTGGCATTCAAGAACAAGAATTAATAAAATTCACTGATCATACCTATGCATCTTCTGAAATCCGATTTACAAATAAATGAAGAGCACCATTCGGAAATCCTGAATAAGTTGAATACACCATGTAGGCCTAAATCAACGAGTTCCACTTCTATTACGCACACGTCCAATATAACATCAATTGAACCACCAACCACATTCAAATTTGAAAATTGTACATTCAATAATTATTCCTTTTAAAATTATTCATTCGGAAATCCTGAAGAAGTTGAATACACCATGTAGGCCTAAATAAACGAGTTCCACTTCTATTACGCACACGTCCAATATAACATCAATTGAACCACCAACCACATTCAAATTTGAAAAATGTACATTCAATAATTATTCCTTTTAAAATTATTCATGTTTATTTTTTATGTCATCGTCGTTTATTAAAACTTTTCTAACACATGTGTATATTAGTTAGGTTATGTTATAGCTTCTGCTATATGATATTATGGATAGTCACGTATCACAGATTGTTTAATATTAAGATTTGTTGAAAATCATCTGTCAAGTGACGTTGATTACTGGGATTCGGATAATTGAAGTGGAATGTTGCATTTTAATAAAAATAAAACTGAATCTACAAAGCCTTCTTGACTAGTAACATTGCCATTGTGTATAATAGATCGAGAACTTCTCGACGAGAAGGCATTGCTCACTACTGCCATCTAGCATGCATCTAGCGTAATATTTGTAATATTGAGATGGTACAATAATACATTTGAAGACAGTTGTATTTTCGTAAGTCAATTAATATTTTATTGTATTGGAGTACTTCGTTACTTCTAATCTTTATATACTTTCTTCTAATCGTATAATAATCAATTAAATCCCACTCGAGTTTTGATTTTATCTAGATAAATCAAAATGTCTAGTGAGATTACTGTTGATAATTTCGTGAGAGGTAGAAGAATTGTGGAAAAATGCATTAGAGTCAAATGAAATTTCCACTTATTGTTACAAAACATTAAACATAGTAATTCCGTCTAAAATCCATAGCAAGGAAACATAGAAATACAAGCACATAATAAGAATGAAATCAAAGAAAAAATTGAAATTGAAAAGGGATCTTCTTTGCCCTGAAAGGGAGAACATTTTATTACGGACTTGACTATAGCCTACATTAGTAGCGTAACTCCAAAAGTATGCATAACATTTGTTTCAAAATTATATTTTTATCCTACAGCTTTGCTATTTTCACAGAATGCAGATAGCCTACATCGTTTAGGAACAAAATGTCAATTTTCCACATAATCCCCGTCCCTTTCAACAGCCTTAAGTAACCTAGGAATGAGGGCCTGTAGACCAGCACGGTAAAAGTCTGGACCAACACGTCTGAGCCACTCTTTAGCAGCGTGCACAAGGGAGTCATCATCTAACCTCGTTTCGCGAAAGGATCCTTCAGTTTACCAAAGAGATGGTAATCGCACGGTGCCAGTTCAGGACTGTAAGGCGGATGTTTCAGTGTTGTCTATCCGAATTATCTGATCTGGTCTGTGGTCTTGTGACTGACATATGGCTGTGCGTTGTCGTGCAATGGCAGAACATCCTGCTTCTCCCGATGTCGTCGAACACGACTCAGTCGAACTTGAAGTTTCTTGAGAATTGCAACATACGCGTGTGGCACGATGTCCACAAGCAAGAGTCCTCCTGAATCGAAAAACACAGTAGCCATAACGTTTCCTACTGAAGGTGCACTTTTGAATTTATATTACTTTGTTGAATTTGCATGATGCTGCTCCATTGTCTGCTTCTGTCTCCGATTCAAAATGGTGGAGCGATGTTTCATCTTCTGTCACAATTCTTGCAAGTAAGTCATCTAGCACTTATCATTGGCACTTAGCATGATAACAAATCAAACAGAAGCTACACTGAACCCATTGCGTCCCCTTTTGTTATTTGTTATCACATGTTATCTTCAGATTTCTAAAATTCGTATTGTAATACAATTTTTAAAATAGGATAAAATGTATCGCTTAATGCTAAACAAAATTTCGCCTTAAACAGCTAAGATTTCTATCAGTAAAGCTAAGCCTATATGGCAACTACAGCTGTATCTAAAATTCCAAAAACATTTCCTAAAATTTCATTAAGATATAATAAATCATTGTACCAAATGTCATATGCTTACCTTCAGTAACAAGCCTGTAATGTAATTACAAACATCCACAAAATTTGTAGGCCTGAGAAGTCGATACTCACTTGCTCTCTCCAAACATTGAAGCTCACTGAAGCAGCCACAATAGTCACACAAAGCTTAGCTGTATGTTTCTGGAAACCGGAAAACATATGCAATCCCTTGGCGGAAATTTGGATCTCGTAACATCATTGGTTAGTTCAAAAAAGAGCAAAGAATAAGTATCACGAAATAACCACTGCCACGAAATTACCAATGTTTACCCTATAGGCTAGACGAAAAAGTAGGAACTTCTAACAACCTTGTTATTACATTATATAACAAACATACCCTAATAAAAAAAACTGAACTATTACGAGACCTCGAGCTTCGTGGATGACTACAGAAATCCGATCACAGATTTCACAAAAAGACGAAGCGTTTCGGAAATTGAGACTAAAAAATGACACAGATTTCTTGCGGTACAGGTGATTAAGAAATATAACCACACAGATGATTAGAAATTCTAAGCTTAGACATGCTTACAGCCTCACTGAACTTGATAGTACAGCATCCGATATGTTAACTGTCTAATTTTATTTTTATTTTTAGGATGGTAGCCTACCGGAAAAATATTTTCAGGATTTATTTTCTTGCCTACAGTGCACACACTTTTTCCAAATTATTGTATCTGTAAATTTAAATCTTTTCGAATTCTTTTAAAAGATCTTCAATCCTCTTGTAACCCACCGAAATGTATCTTCCAGTTTTCCATAAAAAATTAATTTCTGTTGCAATCAAGTTTTCTTTCATCTTGTTTCCTAATCGTACAAATTTTGCTATCATTTATTACAATCGGAATGGCATGTGTATACTTTCAGTCTGGTAGGTTTTCGGTTTCAATTTTGTTTCAGAACTTAACATCCCTCATATCTTAAAAATTATTGTAATATTTACTGGAATATTCTCTCCCCTTCAAATCACAAGTCGAAACCCTGGTAATGGAATTGGTTTATTTGTAACCTAATAATATTATTCGTATCTTCAACTACAATTTTTGGATCTATTAGCTCTTGATCTTTGAAGGTTATACAGGGACATCACTTTATTTTTACCAACATTTTTAACATTAACCTGGCTATATTCGGAAACACTGTTACCCCCTTCCATTTCAGGAGTTTGGTGTTACTAGTACAATATGAAACAAATCATTTTACTAGCTATAGGAGGAGAGAAAAGTAGTGTATCCATTTATGTTACAGGGAAATACAGTATTACGATTTTCAGATTGATCATTACTTTTACAGTATTTTATCAAAAAACAGTAGAATAGTAATTTTTTTCACAAACTCAACTCTTCAGGCGGTTATATTCATTATGTAATGTCTACTTTATTCAGCATATTACTAACCTAACTTATTCCTGAGAAGTTTGTGAGCACTTCCGTAAGAAACCCCAATTTCTACAGCTAACTTCTTGGCCGACTTATTAGGACCTCGCTGCATCCTTTCTCTAGCATCTTCTACAGCATCTTCTGTCACAGTTAATCAAATCATTTGTTAAAATACTTTTCATTACGATAGGTATAAATCTATGATTTGCCCCACAAATTTCAGAACATTGACCTTTGCTGGCCATCATACACTTTTCTTCCTTTCTGTACACTCTGTTGCTCTAAATGTATCTACCAGGTTAATGGCATTTCTACGAAAATACTCCATAATGATATAATCAGGAAATTGTGAGAAAAACTGTTGTTCACATTCGGTTATATTATAATTCCAGTTTCCATCATCGTTCTTCATACCTACAAACAGTAAAACTAAACTCTTGTTTAAATAATGCTGTTAAGTACTGTACCATATTATAGGGTAACGTACTTTCGGTAACTCTAATCTTCACTTGTGCTCAGTCCACACAGATAAATTCAGTTAAGCTACACACATACATGTGTGAAAATAAACTTCAATAATATAAGCACTTTCTTCTATAGAAAATGCAACATATTTCTGAAACACACTGTACTCTGTACGGTTTATTTCACTGCTAGCAACACGGCCGTAAGTTTGTGTGACTGACGTTAGCAAGGACATTAGTGAAAGGGGTGGGAGTCAAGTACATTCAGAAACGCAGGTACAATAAAAATTGAAGTAAAAATAAAATGATGTCCCTGTATATCTGCAGTGCTTGGGGATAGTGACACAAGTCAGTTTCGACAAACCATTTTTGATAATTTATTGACAACTTACGGAACATCTGCTCACTTGGAAAAAAATATATATATAACTATGCCTCCCATTACAATAATTCATACAGAAAAAAATCAAATCGACATAAACCAGTGTAAGTTGTCAATCAATTATCAAAAAGGTTTGTGGAAACTGAATTATTCACTTTTCCCGAGCACTGCAGATATAATCTTACATTTTTAAGCCTCTTGTCCAGAAGGCTGAAGATGGCAACCTACCAGTATACTGAGCTGGCGTCAGGCTGAAACCTGTCTCAAGAATAATACTCCCTCCGTTCCAAAATATGGTATACCAAGGAACGAAACAAGTTTGATTATTGCGCATGCGCGTTCGAAATGTTTAGCGGTGCGGTATTTTGTTCAGTAGTGAAGGGACTATCACAGAGTGCAGTTGTGAATGTTTCTAGTTTTCTGTAGTGCATCATATTATAATATTTAAATAGTTCATTATGAACAGAAATCAAATGAACACATGCGGTGGTGTTCTTGCTGCAGAAAATGTAACACCAATCCAGTCAATTATAAATAGAACATCTAAAGCTCAACTTACTTACTTACTTACTTACTTACTGACGTTTAAGGAACCCGGAGGTTCATTGCCGCCCTCACATAAGCCCGCCATCGGTGCCTATCCTGGGCAAGATTAATCCATTCTCTATCATCATATCCCACCTCCCTCAAATCCATTTTAATATTATTATCCCATCTACATCTCGGCCTCCCTAAAGGTCTTTTTCCCTCCGGCCTCCCAACTAACACTCTATATGAATTTCTGGATTCGCCCATACGTGCTACATGCCCTGCCCATCTCAAGCGTCTGGATTTAATGTTCCTAATTATGTCAGGTGAAGAATACAATGCGTGAAGTTCTGTGTTGTGTAACTTTCCCCATTCTCCTGTAACCTCATCCCTCTTAGCCCCAAATATTTTCCTGAGAACCTTATTCTCAAACAGCCTTAACCTATGTTCCTCTCTCAAAGTGAGAGTCCAAGTTTCACAACCATAAAGAACAACAGGTAATATAACTGTTTTATAACTTTCAGATTTTTTGACAGCAGACTAAATGATAAAATCTTCTCAACCGAATAATAACAGGCATTTCCAATATTTATTCTGTGTTTAATTTCCTCCCGAGTATCATTTATATTTGTTACTGTTGCTCCAAGGTATTTGAACTTCTCCACCTCTTCGAAAGATAAATTTCAAATTTTTATATTTCCATTTTGTACAATATTCTCGTCACGAGACATAATCATATACTTTGTCTTTTCAGGATTTACTTCCAAACCTATCTCGTTACTTGCTTCCAGTAAAATTCCTGTGTTTTCCCTAATCGTTTGTGGATTTTCGCCTAACATATTCACGTCATCCGCATAGACAAGCAGCTGATGTAATCCGTTCAATTCCAAACCCTCTCTGTTATCCTGGACTTTCATAATGGCATACTTTAGAGCAAAGTTAAAAAGTAAATGTGATAGTGCATCTCCTTGCTTTAGTCCACAGTGAATTGGAAATGCATCTGATAGAAACTGGCCTATACGGACTCTGCTGTACGTTTTACTGAGACACATTTTAATTAATCGAACTAGTTTCTTGGGAATACCAAATTCAATAAGAATATCATATAAAACTTTTCTCGTAACCGAGTCATATGCATTTTTTAAATCTATAAATAACTGATGCACTGTACCCTTATACCCCCTTTTTCCTCCATTATCTGTCGAATTGTCGGCTCAACAGTCGTATAAAAAAGGGTTATAATTTATTGCAGTTTTATGTTATTTTGTCTATCTCAAAACAATGTTTGTGTTTTCTCTTCTTAATTTGACATCACGCAGAGTGAAATGTACTTTATTTATTAATTTTTCTCATGTTAATTAATGAAAGAAATAAGTATGTAGAAGATGTGTCAAAGTTACATTATATTACTGAAAATTTTAACAAATGTATACCATAATAGTACAATCATTAATAAAATATGGTATAATAAATTGGGGTGGAGTAGCATCATCTGTACTTAATCCATTAATTTTATTACACAGAAGATTAATAAAAATTTGTCTAACCAAAAATATGGGTTACCCAACAAATTTAATTTATACAGATTTAGAGTATTAAATATTGAAGAAATTTATAAATATAGTTTACTAATTTACTGCCACAGAAATCAAATAAAACATAAATCTAATCGACATGAATATCGTACTCGAAGACAAAGTCTACTTTCCCATTAATTGAGTCTAAGTAGTACAAGTGCAGCTCTTAAACATGGTGCTAGTTTCCGCCCAAAACTTTATAATAAAATTACAAACCAATCTCCAAATTTGAAGTATTTTAAAATTGAAGCTTTTAAAAACGAAATTTATAAAATTATTCATGATATATTTTAGGGTAAATTAGGGTCTGTTGGACAGTCGGGCATGTTGGACACTTGTACTTTAACGTGTCACCTCGCCACTTGTGGCCACCACATTCTGCTAGAAGTCAATGACGGAAGTAGTCATGAGTGGGGCTACTTCCATCATTGACTTCTAGCAGAATGTGGTGGCCACAAGTGGCGAGGTGATACGTTAAAGTACAAAGTGTCCAACATGCCCGAATATCCAACAGACTCTAATTTACCCTATTAACAAATGTGCGTATTTTTTACCTTTTATTTCTGTCGACTATATTCATGCTTTTATTGAAAATCACTGGCTTTTGTCTGATTGACAATTAATATTAAATGTTTTTTCTATCTTTTTCTCGTTTTTTTTTTGCCCTTGTGTGTTATTTTTGTTAATTATTGCCTTGACTTAAGTTACTGTATTTAGTAAACTGTCCTTGTAAATTTATGTTATATTATTGGGTGAGACCACACCGTACACGAGCGTGGCTCTTACGGTAGTGGCTAGAAACATTTTTGTTTTATGATTTTATTTGTACTCGCTAGGTATTGAAATAAATATTTTGGAAAAGAATAAATGACAACTTTCTATGCCATATTTTGGAACAGACGGAGTAATATAATTCCTTTCAAGTATTCAATTAATAAACAAAGACGGATCCAAATATGGCGAAACATAGGACGAGAATGAGAAAAGGTGTATGGAAAGTGGAAAATGTAAATTTTAGATTAATACCCCATGATATTTTAAAAATCGAATCCCTACCCACAGAATTATTTATATAAATGACCAGTCTCGAACATAACGCAGGAAATTATAGCACCGGTAATCATCATACATGTAAATAAAGACATTTATTATTAAACCTAATAATTAACACACACGTTTCATTAACGTTATATCACCACTAAAATCAACTTCTCACGCCCTGCGCAGCTACCACGTATTCGATCAAAGTGAGCAAATAGAATTAGTTTTGCTTGTATTTTAAGCGACATAATAATAATTACTAGCTCAAACTAAATAATTTGTTTGCTTGTATGTATGCAACTAATTGAGAAAAGCTTTGTTGTTAATAACTGTGGAAAATCAGTAAAGTTCCAGCAATCCAGTGCACTGAATTGCGTCGTAATGCGGGTTGCTATGCTTGTCGACCGCAGCTTTGCGTGCTACACCGGCGTAAATGTCGACCTAGTTTTGATTACATTACCGACGGAAAAATACGTGCAGCTGCGTTGTGGCCGCAGGTGGTGCGATTATGGTTAAATGAATATCCTTTTCTTACTTTAGATAATATTGATGTCGTCGTGGACAACAGTGCTTTGCTACAGACTGTTTGTACATAGAGTGGAATGGAAATGTTTCAACGTTGTACTGCGTGTAAAATTCCCATTCTAACTGCCAAGAAAGTCCATACAAATTTCTGGAGTTAAATTCTCGACATTATTACAACCTTACTACTACTGCTACTACCACAATCACATTAATTCATTTATTATGGCAGAGTTAAGGACATGAAGCCTTCTCTTCCACACTGCCAGAAGTGAAATACACAATGAAACAATGACAAAAATAGTAATATTAATAGTCACACATAAATCAATATAAAAATCATTATCATGCACATTAACAAGCTTACATATAATGAAATATTGACTAAACGTGAAACATAATTGTTTTAGAATTCATATCCTAATTCTATTTTATGATAGTCCTAAAGGAGTGTTACTATTAAAATTATCTCAAGCAACCACTCCTATAGCTACTACTTGTGACAATGCTGCTGCTACTACTACTGCTGCTACTGATACTGATATTACTACTGATACTAATACTACTACTAATACTACTACTAATACTAATACGTTGGATGACTTATACTAAACACCTCGTGAAGTGGAAAGTATAATTCTGAAGCAAAATGATCTTAAGGCTCCAGGACTTGATAGACTATCGGCAAATGTTGTCAAACAAATACATTTCTCACATCCTTCACTTCTATTAAATCTGTATAATAAATGTTTGGAGCTCGGGGTTTTCCCTGATTGCTGGAAACTCGGTGTAGTTAAGGTAATACCGAAATTTCAAAGTAGCAACAAAGTTACTACCTCTTCCTTCCGACCAATCAGCTTGCTGCCTGTGTTGGGAAAATGCCTAGAGAAACTCGTATAGATCGCATTATGTATCACTTACTAAGCAACAGTTCCCTCAGTGAACTTCAGTTTGGATTCATGCCGCTGAAATCGACAGAATTGGCAGTTTGTAAAGTTGTAGATTGGATACAGGAGGTACACTCAAACAAAGAAATTGGACTATTAATCTCCTTGGACATATCAGGTGCGTTTGACAATGCCTGGTGGCCAAAAATACTCCATCAACTAAAACTTAAAAAGATGTCCTAGAAATTTATATAGAATAGTTAAAAACTATTTCGAGACCATTATCAAGAAGGTGACGAGAGGATGTCCACAAGGATCAGCATGCAGTCCAGGTTTCTGGATTATACTTTATGATGATCTGCTACAACAACGACTCCCTGAAGGATGCACGCTGCACGCTTACGCCGACGATGCTCTAATACTTGCAAAATCAAGCACATTTAGACACTTAGAGGACATAGCCAATGAAGCACTAGCGGCCGTCCACATGTGGGGCAAGACAAACTCAACTTCAATGCGTCCAAAACATCAGCAATGCTAACTACAAGAAAAAGAAAAATAGAACCGATAAGCATATCTATGGAAAACACAAGCATTGTGTTAGTTGATGAACTTAAGTACTTAGGCATAGTCCTAGATAAGCGCCTGACTTTCCGTCTACATCTTCAACACATTGCTGGTAAAGCTAACAAGCTACTTTCTGCTCTCTCCGCTGCAACTAGACGCACATGGGGCCTTAAGTCCTCTATACTAAAGATAATATATCGGGGAGCAATAGAACCTATGGTTCTGTACTGTGTGGCAGCATTTCAGCATATATTACAGAAAAAATGGGCGCAAGAAAATCTGTCCCAGATTGAACGAGGATATCTCTTACGAATCATCCGAGGATATCGTACAATATCTACTGCAGTCTCTCAGGTGATAGCAGATATTGAACCATTATATTTGGTTGGTGAATTTAAAGCAAATATCAGCAATATAAAACAAGGCCGAAAAATCCCTCAGTTTTTGACAAATCTCCGTGTAGAAGAACCAGCAAATCCTCTCCAGGCAGGGCATCCATCTTTATACATACCTTGTCTCAAAGAAATTTGTGATGCAGATTCCCATGACTGATCTATACAGATGGATCGCGTTTGGATAAACTGTCGAATCAAAATGCCAAACTAGGCTGTGCTTTTGTTGCCTACAGGAACGACAGCGAACACACCTCAGCCACCTTCAGACTCTCCTCAGAGTGCTCAGTGTTTCAGGCGGAACTATTAGCTTTGCGAGAAGCAATCAAATGGCGTAGTCAGTCTGGTTACAGCGCTTGCTTTCACAGTGACTCGCAGTCAGCAGTAATAACAATTAATGATAAATATAACACTAACATTATAGCCTCAGAGATAAGAACTTTAATAATGAAAAGTGTCGTCCATATTTGTATAATTTGGGTCAGAGGGCATACTGGGATAGTTGGAAATGAGAGAGCCGATGAATTGGCAAAGATGGCAGCCAACTCTGATGTGCCACTGTCGTACAATTTATGTCCGATATCCTATATCAAAAAAGTAGCCAAAGAACATTATATGCAAGAATGGAACGAAAGATGGGTCAATAGTGATAAGGGAATTCTTGCAAAAGAGCTGTATTTTCCAACGGTCTACGATCGTAATAAATGTAAAGTAATAACGCCAAATTTCGTACTGACACAGTTTTTGACTGGGCATGGAAAATTCGGGGAATACTTAAATAGATTCCATATTAAAGACGATGCAACTTGCATTTGTGGGGAGGAATCTCAAGATATCAAACATGTATTATATGATTGTCCAGTCTTTTGCCGTGAAAGATACGAGTTTGAGTTGTTACTGAACACTTTAAATTATACATTTACCAAACCGTTAACCAATATACTTACCAACTCCAAATCATATAAGTATTTCATGTCCTTCTTGAATAGAATATTCGTGAAACTAAAATGTTAAATTATTCCGGGGGGAAAAATCGTATTAGTTCTAATCAACTATAATGAAACTGTAAGTCTTCAATTTCGCATACTATAATATTGTACTATTGGTTTTAATTTTTATTTTAATTAGGCATTTGATTTCTAATTTTGAGCCATTTCTTGTAATACCTGATTATTGCCAATTGTTGTTACTAAATAATGTATTTAATTCGTAAATTTTAAGCCATCTCTTAGTATAGCTATTTATTGCTTCTAAAATAACATGTTTAATAGTTATTATATATATATTTTTTTTCTTCCTATAACCATTAGATATAAATATAGAGACATGCATTAAGGCTTTACGAAACGATCCATTCTTTCCTTAAGGTGCATTCTTGTACATAATTCATGTGATTTGTAACCTTGACCACAATTCTGTATTATAATTTTATTATTGTTTATTGCTTATAAAATATGTATCTTGATACCAACTATAACCCTAATATACCTCAGGGTGAAATATGGTTTATTAAATTGGATAATAAAAAAATACTAATAATTATAATGCTAATAATACTAATACTGATACTAATAACACTAATACTCATACTAATACTAATATTGATACTGATACTACTACTACTGATGGACGACTAATACTGATACTAATACCACTAATACAAATCTACTATTGATACTGATACTACTATTACTGGTAGACTCCTAATACTGATATTAATACTACTAATACTGATGCTACTACTAATACTGATAGACTACTAATACTGATACTAATATTACTAATACTGATACTAATACTGCTGATACTGATGCTACTACTACTACTACTACTACTGATAGACTATTAATATTGATACTAATACTACTAATACTGATGCTACTACTACTACTACTGATAGACTACTAATAGTGATACTAATACTACTAATACTGATGGTGCTACTACTACTATTGATAGACCACTAATACTGATACTAATACTACTAATACTGATGCTACTACTACTACTATTGATAGACTACTAATACTGATACTAATACTATTGATACTGATGCTACTAGTACTACTACTACTACTACTCATAGACTACTAATACTGATACTAATACTACTAATACTGATGCTACTACTACTACTACTACTGATAGACTACTAATACTGATACTAATACTGATACTAATAATACTGATGCTACTACTACTACTGATAGACTACTAATACTGATACTAATATTACTAATACTGATACCAATACTGCTGATACTGATGCTACTACTACTACTACTACTACTACTACTACTACTACTACTACTACTACTACTACTACTACTACTGATAGACTACTAATACTGATACTAATACTACTAATACTGATGGTGCTACTACTACTATTGATAGACCACTAATACTGATACTAATACTACTAATACTGATACTACTACTACTACTATTGATAGACTACTAATACTGATACTAATACTATTGATACTGATGCTACTAGTACTACTACTACTACTGATACTAATACTACTAATACTGATGCTACTACTACTACTACTACTGATAGACTACTAATACTGATACTAATACTACTAATACTACTGATACTGATGCTACTACTACTACTACTACTGATAGACTACTAATACTACTATCACACTGATGCTATTACTACTACTACTACTGATAGACTACTAATACTGATACTAATACTAGTAATACCGCTTCTACTACTACTACTACTGATAAACTACTAATACTGATACTAATACTACTAATACTGATGCTGCTACTACTACTACTACTGATAGCTACTAATACTGATACTAATACTACTAATACTGATACTAATACTACTAAGACTGATGCTACTACTACTACTACTGATAGACTACTAATACTGATACTAATACTGATGCTACTACTAATACTGATACTAATACTGATGCTACTACTACTGATAGACTACTAATACTGATACTAATACTACCAAACTGATACTAATACTACTAATACTGATGCTACTACTTCTACTGATAGACTACTAATACTTATGCTACTACTACTACTACTACTACTGATAGACTACTAATACTACTAATACTGTTGCTACTACTACTACTACTACTACTAGTACTTACAGACTACTAATACTGATACTAATACTGTTATAGGCATCCGACAAGGAAAACTCAGCGCGCAGAAACCAGCGGGCGTGACTGTCTCGCGCAGATGATTAATGCTCCCGTTCCCAGCATGCTCTCAAGCCTACGGCAGGGGGGTAAGAAGGGTATAGCATGCGCGCCACGAGAAGTCTGAGCTGAGTTTTGCTTGTAGGATACCTATAATACTGACACTATTACTACTAATACTAACACTACTACTTCTGATAGACTACTAATACTGATACTAATACTAATACTTCTGATAGACTACTAATGCTACTACTAATACTAATACTAATACTTATACTAATACTAATCCTACTAATAGTAATAGTACTACTACTGATAGACTACTAATACTGATACCAATACTAATACTACTGATAGACTAATAATGCTACTACTAATACTAATACTACTACTAATACTACTACTACTAATACTACTACTAATACTAACATTAATACTACTATAGCTCGCGCAAGCAACAATTAACGAAAAGCAATGGTGTCGTTGCTGTCTGTTTCGACGTGTGTATGTAGGTACAGCGAGGGACGAGAGTTGCGTGCCGATGAAAGTACTGCCTCTTCCAAGGAGATGAACAGATGAGGACATCGCTGTGGAAATAAAGAACGTGGCAAGAGAAAAATTCGAAGTTCATTAAACGCGCAACACATATTTACGAATGAAATAATAATACCGTGCGATACAAGACACGTATTCACATGCAATGGAACAAACTGAAGTCGTAATGTAACTATCACAATGCAAGACTGATTCTATCGATGTCATTTCTCTTCCGACTGTACTCTTGAATATCATTCAATTTATCTCGTGACCTTTCCTGTCGCCCGCTCTTCCTTATCGCAGTGTTTGATTCGCATTCCTTCCGTCGGTAATCCGTTCTTGCGAGACCTATACCACTAACCTTTCTAACATAACAACTGCTATTACTTTCTGAAAATAGTACTATCATTTCTAACAACAGTACTATACCCGTAACTTTTATCTAAATCAAATTGTTATATTCTTTGTAACTTGTAAGTTCATACGTATTTATGTGTATTTTTTTCTGGATGAGTGAAAGAGAAGGCCTTAACTCGGCCAGATAAAATAAATTATGATTATTATTATTATTATTATTATTATTATTATTATTATTATTATTATTATTATTATTATTTACCGTAATGCTCTGTTTAAGCTCTATATTGAGACACATTTTATGTAAAGACGTATAATTATATGACGCGCACATCCAGTGTGTAACAAGTAGTACCGTATGTAATATTGCATCCTCTGTTGTAAGTGTTGGCCACTATTTGTTTTCTGCAAATGAACGAGGAGAAGCACTTCCAGTTCAAATGTAATTCGAATGGGTTCGCTTTCGAGCATAGCAGCAGCAATAACAATTAACCGTGATCTTAGAGGTTTCCACAGCGGTTAGTGTGTGTTGGAAGTCGTGGATGTGGAATGTCAGGAATGGATTTGTCTTCATCTTAACAAGAACAAGAGAATGGCTTTGGACTAAACCGGAAAGCATAACAGAGTAGAATTGCATGTACGTAGGCTACATAAGAGAATTAATACAACGTCCTTAGCTCGTTAACATGGGAGATGCTGTATCTGCATAACATTTTTGTAAAATTATTATTATTATTATTATTATTATTATTATTATTATTATTATTATTATCGTTATTCGGCGCCCTCATCCCCACAGCGAGGGGAGGTGATGTAATTGAGTGTTATCATAACACTGTACAACATGAAATTTGTCCAAATCAAGATTTCAGGTATAACTCCCTGTAAAGTTGATTTGAATAATTTCGAGGGAAAAATTGTTCCGGGGCCGGGCATCGAACTCGGGACCTTTGGTTTAACGTACCAACGCTCTACCAACTGAGCTACCCGGGAACTCTACACGACACCGATCCAATTTTTCCCTCTATATCCACAGACCTCAAAGTGGGCTGACAACCGTCAAGCAACCAACTTCGAGTGCACACTAACTCCGTGTGACTTAAATTGTGGTTTTCTGTTAACGAACAGTGACGTGTATTATGCAAATCAATATTTCAGGTATAACTCCCTGTAAAGTTGATTCGAAATTATTCATGAAATTTTTCCTTTTTTATAAAAATATCTGTTCGATGTATTTTGTAGTCGAAAAAACGAATCTGCAGTTAGTTTTTGTCCAGCATGTTCTGTTTCTCCAATACAAAAAGTTAGGCCTATTTAATGTTAGTGAAATGATGCACTATTTTCACCTTACGGGATGCAACATGTTACTGAAAGTACATTTTCTTGACAGCCACCTGGACTTCTTTAAAAAAAAAACCGTGGTGCTGTAAGCGATGAACACGGGTAGAGGTTTCATCAAGAAATATCTACCTCGAAAAACTCTTGAGTGGAAGATGGAATGCAAGTATGCTGGCTGAATATTACTGTCACTCATCAGAGAGATTGCAGAAGCTGTCTACAAACGTAAAAGATCAAACAATACATTTTAATTTGTGAATTTTGGCCAAACAAAGATTGCTTTATAATAATAATAATAATAATAATAATAATAATAATAATAATAATAGTTATTATTCTTTATTTACAATGGCAGAATTAAGGCCATAGGGCCTTCTCTTACACTCTACCAAGTCACAAAGTATACAAGCAGTTAAAATTTAACAAAAAGTTAAAGAACAGAATACTAACATATTACAAAAAAAAATAATAATAATAATAACATAATAAAATCGACACTAAACAACATGAAAATAATACCATAAAATAAGAAAGTAAAATACATTGGAATATAGTGAAAGCAACTCATTTAGTACAAATGGTTAATATGGAAAAACATAAGGAAGAATATATCAAAATGGAATGTAATAAAATAATAATAAAATACAAAATAAATATGAAAATATAATAAAATTCACGATAAAAGGCTATGATAATAAATTTATCGGCTGATAAAGAGAACAAAAAGGGGAAAAGAAGAAAAAGGAATATATAGCCTATATTTTTACAAAACTATGGCAGAGAAAAGGGATTATAACTGAAAGGAATCTAATTCAAAAAGTGCAATTTGAATTTATTTTTGAAACTAGACAATGTCCGACAGTCTCTGACATGTTCTGGTAGAGAGTTCCAGAGATGAGCTGCAGAGACGGTGAAAGATGAAGAGTAGAAGGATGTTCTGTGTTTAGGAATGGAAAGAGTGATATGGTGTTGTGACCGAGTATCTATCTCGTGATATGAGGACAAATGTTGAAAACGAGAAGCTAGGTAGTTAGGGTTAGAGGTTTGAAGAATATTGAAGAGTAAAGTGAGAGAGTGAATAGTTCTTCGCTCCTTGAGACGGACCCAGGACAGCATATTTAGTGAAGGTGTGATACGGTCAGATCTACGGACGTTGCAAATAAATCGAACGCATGCATTATGAACACGCTGTAGTCTGTCAGTCAGTCTCATGTTAAGGTCAGTGTAGAGAGTGTCACAGTAATCAAAATGAGGAATCAAGAGCGACTGCACTAAATTCTTCTTGAGAAGCAACGGAAGGAAATTTCGGATTCTTTTTAGTGCTTATTGTGCTAGTATAACAAATTTGTGCAAATAAGTGTAGTGTGCTGTACGTAGTGCGGATGTACGAATAAAGAAGTGGAGACGTGTGGATGAATGTGAAAAATTAAAAGAGGAAATTGAAAAAATATGCCAGGAAATGTAAAAGTACGGGAGTATGTAAAAACTGCCCAAGAACGGTAAATAAATACTAAGAAATCACGTCCACTGCCAGTGAGTTATGAGCGTAAAGTAAGCGTACCTGAGAGATACAACTCCACCCACACTCGTGACGTCAATAAAGCACTGTGTGTAATAAACTTGTATTCTCTCAATACGCACCCCATTTACGCTCTTTAATTATAATACAATTACCTCAGTTCATGTTCATCATTTGAAAGCTGACAATTGATGGACGCTCAGTAAGATTTATGTGTGTCAGGACGACACCTAACATAGATCAAAGACAATATGACATTGCCCTGATAACGGGTAATAATTATTGTCCATACTGTAGGCAGTATTTGAACCCCTGACTATGTGTTCCATGAAGCATTAGAACTTAACTTTATGTTTTAATGCATACAATACAGATGACTTTATTATTATTATTATTATTATTATTATTATTATTATTATTATTTTGTTTTACACGTTGATATGTTTAAAGAGGACTTAATGGCAATTTTGTGTAGGTTATATGATGCGGTTGTACTTCTTCAGATTTCGCAATCACACATTTCAACGTGGATTTTTATTTTTTATTTTATTTATTTATTTTTTTCATATTTGTTAGTCGTCGTTAAAACTTAACTGAAGAATATTGCTGGGGAACCTTTTAAGTGTAGTGTAAATGTATGACTTGAGGCTTTCCCGGCGTTTGATGTAGAATAACTCTTCTCGGGTTCTCAGCCAGGTGAGTTGGAGATTAGCTTCCAAGCTTTCGACGGCTAGCTCTGCCATCTTCTTCTGGGACGTCCCTGAAGAAGATGGCACAGCTAGCCGTCGAAAGCTTGAAAGCTAATCTCCAACTCACCTGGCTGAGAACCCGAGAAGAGTTATTCTGTAGTGTAAATATTCGTAATTTAAATATGTATTGTATTGATTAAGGCTGGTTGAGTGTAAGAAAAGGCCTTATGGCATTAACTCTGCCAGCGAAAATAAAGCATTATTATTATTATTATTATTATTATTATTATTATTATTATTATTATTATTATTATTATATTTTAAATTTTTCTCTTCAATCTGTGACTGGCATTAGTTGCTTCGTAATACATACCGTTTGTTCAAAATCACAAATAGGCCTATTAAAATTTTTCATCGAATCGACAACGGTTCCATTGAACATATACAGTTTTATAGTTTTAGTTGTATGTACTAACATTTTCCTAAATCATGTATACATTGTGATTCACGAGGATTTACCGTCCTTTACGGAGATTATTTCCGAAGACATTCTGAGCAAAAAAGTCATATAGACATGGGTCCTATTCTCAATATTTACAGAGTTGTTTCGTTATTGGAACGCATTGCTGTGAACACGTGATCTTGGTCAGCGTGCAGTCAGCAGCCAGCGCGAGCGCTACGGAAGTCAAAGATAGCCGTATGCAGTTACGTAGCGCGAAGAGTGCCGTTCACAAGCGTGCGGCCTGTATTCAGCCGACGGCGACATTTTTTAAAGTGTGTTGTGAACTCTCCAAGACTGTAAATTAGGATGCAAATTGAACTGCAAATAATTAAGTCGGTGGAAGTGGTGTGATTTGTAATAATTGTTGTGATAAGTGCGTAAGAATAATGTAATTTTCTAATTAAAAATAGAAAAAAATGTCTGTACAAAGCAACTAAGGAGTTCACAGCACATTTTTAGTTTCATAATACTTGCTAGTTAAGGAAATGATACTTCTGAATGGTTCATTCTCTATTTGTATTATTCTTTTACCTTCAAACTGAAGATAAAAGGTATTTTACAAACAACTTTAAATTAGTGTAACTCTGAAAATACTGAGAATAGGAACTATGTTTATATGACATTTTTGCTCAGAATGTCTTCAGAAATAAGCTCCGTAAAGGATGGTAAACCCTCGTGAATCACTCTGTTTGTTACAATACGTCCTAAAATTATTTGTTTATATTTTTCATTTTGTAATAAGGAGACGATAAAACGCAGTGCGTATTTAATTACTATTTATACATAGGTTGGATAAAAAGTTATGGCAATACTGCTGTCACGTGACGATGGTGCGTTCGAGAGCTTCCAACAAGGACTGTGGACATGAACAAGGACTGTTAGATGAGTTAGTGCAGCCAGCGGCGTCAGTACTCTGTCAATCTACTGCAGTGTGTAGAATGTTGACTTTCATAGGGATAGTGCAAGCGCCCTAAGACCACGTTTACAAAACTAGAGCAACGTTCCTGGATCAAAATAGAAGTGACACGAAGTCATAGTGCACAAGAATGTTTTCAGGAACTGCGTGAAGCATGTGGCGATGCAGCGTTGCCATATCGCACAGTGGCACGATGAGTTGTTCCGGGAAGGCAGGGATGCTGTTCAGGACAACCTCCGTACAGGACGACCCCGCGTGGAGGACAACACAGTTCAACTCCTTGCTTCCCTGTAGGATACTGATCGCCGATGGACTGCGCGAGAATTAGCAGCGGAAGTCGGAGTATGTCACAAAACTGTGCTCCACATTCTGCAAGACATTCTAGGTTACCGCAAAATTACAGGACATCGGATACCACATGAAATTTCCGAGATTTAACAATGACATCGTTATGCAGTCGCACAGGCCTTGTTGGACCGGTACCAAAGGAAAGATGATGACTTTCTTGGACGAATAGTCGCTATGGACGAAACCTGGGCTCGCTCATACGAACCAACCAAAGTTGAAACGTCAATCAAATGAATGGAAGCATCCAGGTTCTTCTCGTCCGAAGAAAGTGCGCCCTACACAACGTGCTGTGAAGGTGATGTTCATTGTGGCATATGACATTGATGGGGTAATACTGCACCACGCTGTACCTCCAAGACAGACGGAAAACGCGGACTACTACTGCAGGTTCCTGCACCACCACCTTCGTTCAGCCCTCAGGAGAAAAGGACGACACTTGGGGGTACAGAATCACATCATTCTTCATGATAATGCAAGGAGTCACACCGCTGCTGCTGTCAAGGACCTCTTATGCCGCTGGCAATGGAACATCCACCCTACTCACCCGATATGAGTCCATGCGATTACGATCTCTTCGTCAAAATGAAAGAACCACTGTGAGGGACCCGGTACTATACTAGAGATGAACTTATCCATGCTGTAGGGCGGTCAATACGAAACATCAACAAAGATGGACGCGCTGATGGTGTACGACGCCTTCCAAACATTTGGCAAAAGGTAATAAATAAGGGGGACGACTATATTTAAGGTACGTAAATGTTGTACCCCTGTGAATAAAGCCATATCAGAAATATCGAACTATTGCCATTACTTTTTAGCCAGCCTTAGTAATATTATGTTGACGATATGGTTCACGTGTATTGCACACTTTCAATTTAGAGCATGTTTTAAACATCTGTAATGTCATGAAATTTTATAAAAACCCGATGTGATACAGGAAAATGGGAGTAATTTCTGTAATTCACACATGTTGAATGTACAGTATCAGCTATTTGATCTAAAAAAAAGCTCTCAAAAAGTTTTCTTTTGCTGATCTCGTGAGGGAGAGAATTGTAAAGGCGGGAGAGTGTAACACTTCATGTTGAAGAACATGAAGAAATTCTGTTTTGGGGGATTGGAAGTAAACCTAAATCACTTAGTCCTGGGATGTACAATCTTCAGAAACGTGAAACAAGATACTGAGGAGTAGAAGAATATAATAAGTTTAATAACGTGATAGACTCCGTAGCTGACGGAGCTCCTTTAGGCCAAACCACGATAACATTTGGAAGCATGAAGTGACGTGGTCTCCCGGCGAACATTACAGACGAAGCGCACACAAGCATTATGGATTCTTTGTGTGTTTTGTGTATGAGAGTTGTTCATGTCTGTGAAGAAAAGTCGCACTAGTCGAAGTGAGGCATTATAAGTGTATTTATCAATCGTATTTTTAGGGCAGCCTGCAGGATATTGAGAATGTCAGTTAACCCCTTCAGACCTAATATACATTATAGTGTACATTGTTCCTTTTTTCTTTTTTGGAATGTCTTCGATACTTTTAATTATTTTGAAAAATTCAATGTGATAGAAATGTAGAATATTATTTTTTAAACATTTCCATACCTGAATTAAAAATAAAGTTTAAAATTTTGGGGTCCCAGGGTGCAAATTCTCCCCAAATTTTGATTTTCTGTGAAGACTTGATTTGGAAATTTTGGATTCCCAGAATGATTATGTGACCAGTTTTTTCTTTTTTTATATATAAATTCAGGACTGAAGGGGTTTCGAACCTAAATGTCTGCAGTATCGAAAATACTTTTATACTGGATTTTGTAATGTGTATATATTCACATGGGCTCCTAAACTTTTAACTGACAAGCAAACACTCTCTTGGGAGCAGATAAGAAAGTTACGTTTTTTGTTCCACCAAGTTAATAATGTCAAAACAAGTGATTTACGAGGGCCGTAAAAATAAGTTTCCCTGGTGCCGTTCACAGAAACAAAACACAATGTCATTGAAAAAATTATTGGAACAGATACAACAATTGTTGAGCTATTTTTCAACTTCTTCCCCATCGGAAATGAGACATTTGTCATACCATGGGATCAACATAGAGATGCAGACGGTTGTCACACACTGGTTCCGATCCTAGGTGACAGACTTCTACAACACAGGGATACAAATGTTGTTTCCAAGGTATGACAAATGTCTGACTTCCAGAGAGGAATATTTTGAAAAATCGCTCAACCTTTGCTGTATTTGTTCTAAAAAAATCTTTCCACGAAATTGTGTTTTCTTTCTGTAAATGTCCACAGGGAAACATTTTTACGGTCCTCGTAATTGCGTTCAAGTGACCAAAATTTGTGTAAGTACTTGTTTTGAAACTATTCATTCATAGTGTTCTGCCCAAGGGCAGGTCTTTCGCTGCAAACCCAGCATTCTCCAGTATTTCCTATTTTCTGCCTTCCTCTTTGTCTCCGCATATGATCCATATATCTTAATGTCGTCTATCATACATCTTCTTCTGCCCCGAACTCTTCTCCCGTTCACTATTCCTCCCAGTGCATCCTTGAGTAAGCAGTTTCTTCTCAACCAGTGACCCAGCCAATTCCTTTTTCTCTTTCTGATCAGTTTCAGCATCATTCTTTCTTGACATATGGTGGGAAAAAAATAACTTTTTTTCTCTGCCCGTATGAGAATGTTTGCTTGTGTGTTGCTGTATTTTAAGATGTCTTCATTTCTTTCAGTATGGAGTGAATTAAAAGATACTGATAACCATGACAGGTTGCGTTTTTTCTGTGTTATGTTTGTGTATCGTAGTAAGTCTTAGCGGAAATCTTGTATTTTAGCCATATTGAGTTCTTACATCTTATTTCTTAAACCACTCAGATGCCTCTAGCGTGCTGAGAACTATATGAATAGTTGGTATGACGTCAAAGGAAGGAGTAAATCGTTCTGTCCTCAATAGGGATAAGGCTTTCTTCAACTCTTCCTCAGCACCAAATGAGCATCTCAACAAAAGAATATTTGGAGACTCCTACACAGTTTCCGTTTCAAATTTCAAAGGTCAATTGCACAAGGATATTTGTAACTGTCACCGCCCCCTCATTGACTGTTGAATGAATGAGACTGAAAGCTCAGCCTCCTGAGTGTTTTGTGGCGGGAAGGAAGTTCTCCTGGCCGGCTCATTACGTCTGAGGAGCGGAAACAAAGAATAGCGACATAATGGACTACCACGTCCAACTAGCAAGGGTCACACACACATTCTGTACAACTCCCACGCTGATACGCAACAAAAGGGTAGAGCACTAGCAAATCTTCAAGGAGGAAGTAATTCGTGAAGTAACTATCGTCTAGGACCCTCAAGAAACGCAGGATTAAGAAGAGGGAAATTTTGAGTAAAATATGAGACGTAATACAGTGAAAATCATGTAAGATTTTCTTTGGAACGTTCATTGCAGTTAACCCTCTTGTTACCAACATTTTTTTTTTAAATGTACTACTATCAAAGGGGGGTAAATACAATTACCCCAATCAAAATCATATTCCAATCTTTGTTAAACATTTGGAATATAGCCTATATAAATGTATTTATTATTGACTATGGACTTCAGAAAATTTTAAATTGCAAAGTAATTTTCCTCTTTTTAAAAACACAGTGTGATTCAAAAGTCCTGTTCCATTTTGTTGAAAGCGTACATAAAAATTAATGAATTTCAAAATTATTGGTGACACTGCGACAAAACATATCTGTAAAATTAAACTTGCATCACATCCATTTCAAGGCAAACTCCTGAATGCTATAGAGGTTTTACAAGGTAGAAACAGATTTCAAACAATTAAAGTCACGTCACTACAAAATAAATTGGAAAACATTTAGGATATTGTTGATTTTTAAATATTCAAATACAACCATGAACATCTCCAAGACATTTCTTTGTAATGAACTAAATACCTCAAAATGTCTTTTAAAATTCTAATAATAAATAATTGAAAATATAAATCTTCATTCATTTCATTTCGTGTTCTGCCCAAGGACAGGTCTTTCACTGCAAACCCACTATTCTCCAATCTTTCCTATTTTCTGTCTTCCTCTTTGTCTCCTCATGATCCTTATATCTTAATGTCGTCTATCATCTAATATCTTCTTCTTCCCAGAACTCTTCTCCCGTTCACCTTTCCTTCCAGTGCATCCTTCAGTAGGCAGTTTCTTCTCAGCCAGTGACCCAACCAATTCCTTCTCCTCTTCCTGATCAGTTTCAGCACCATTCTTTCTTCATCCACTCTTTCCAACACAGCTTTATTTCTTATTCTGTCTGTCCACTTCACACGTTCCATTCTTCTCGAAATCACATTTCAAATGTTTGTATTCGCTTCTCTTCACTTCGTCGTAATGTCTACCTTTCTTCCCCATACAGTGCCACACTCCATACAAAGGACTTCATTAATCTCTTTTAGTTCTTTTTCAAGAGGTCCGCAGAAGATGCTCCTTTTTTCGTTTAAAGCTTCCTTTGCCATTGCTATTATCCTTTTGACTTCTTGGCTGCAGCTCATGTTACTGCTTATAGTACACCCTAAGTATCTGAAGCTGTCCACTTGCTCTACTGTCACATTTAGAATTCGCAAGTTTACCTACTTTATGACCATGGTCTTCGTCTTATTTGCATTTATCTTCATCCCATACTGTTCACAGCTGTCATTTAGCTCCTGTAGCATATCCCTTAGTATCATATCCTCTTTTGCTAACAAAGCCATATCATCTGCAAATCTTATGCATTTTATTCTTCTGCCTCCTACTAATAGTCCTCCCATGTTCTGAAAACAGTTCTTCACTAAATCCTCCAAGTAGATGTTGAACAGTGTAAGTCATAAAGGGCAAGAAAATATTTTTTCTTAAATTCAAATATTGGAATACCTCCTCGAGAAAAGGCTCTACTACTAATCATTTCTAAGAAAATTACTTTTGTAATAACCATAACACACAGAAATAAAAATTTATAAATTTGGATTTTGTTATTGGAAGACCGAGGGTTACAAGAGAAACAATATTTTGAAATACATTACAGATTTTCATTTTGTTTATATTTATGTTACTGCATTGAGTGGTGTAATGTCCTTTCGCTTTATATTGAAATTCGGTGTCAATTTAACACTCGTACAGTGGAATATGATACAGTGATGATATTTGAAAGCAAAGAAACCAACATACCATAACTTTGAATCAGCTGCGATTTGTATACAAAAAGACTCAAGATTTCACGAGAATGGAAGCAGGTGTGGTTGGTAACACACCGAATAAGCTCCCACGGAGTAAACAAAATATTTCTTTATGCTTTTATAAATCGAATTCCAGACGGTGGCTCTTGAAATTGAGATAAAGAATAAAGGGACGGAATCAATCAATAAACCAGCTTACTTAGATTTGCATTGCAAAACAGTCTTGGCATCAGCCGACTCTGAAACTGGGACAGCCTCACAAAGAAGTCGCACAAAAGAAGAAAACGTGACAAAAGATGCGAATAACAATATTTTGTTTCGTCCAGTCTGTTGGGACTGAAATGTCAAACTGCGTAGTGGAAAAGACTCCTTTAGTTTCTTGTTAGGATCTTGTAGAAAGGGAATATAAGTTCCTTTTAACGTTTCTTTTGAACCAGAAGACTATTCATAGCCCTTGTTTTGATAAAATAATGGAAAATATAGGAAACCTACATCAACATTTAATCAAAATACACCAAAGCTACACTACACGTTAGAAATTGAAAGCAACAAATCCATAAATTTCATAGACATCATAGTAATAAAAGTTTCCAACAAACACACATTAAAAATCTACAGAAAACTCACAACAACAATAACGCAAATACACAACACATCCAATCACCCAACACAATACAAACAAGCTGCATTCCGAACAATGGTACATAGATTACTCAACATACCAATGAGCCAACAAGACCACAAAGAGGAGCTAAACACAATCAAATACATAGCATAAGAAAATGGATACAACTCTAACATGATAGATAACATAAGAAAGACGAAACAGAATTACAAAAAACATACGAATACAACACAAACACGAGAACACAAAAAATACATCACACTAACATACGAAAACAAAAACACACACAAGTTTGCAACCTCATTCAAGAAACTGAATTACATCATCGCATATAGAACACAAAACACTCTACAAAAACACAAACAAACAAATATAACCACACAGGTGTATACAAACTCAAACGCAATATCTGCAAGAACTTCTACATAGGACAACAGGCAAATCATTTCAAACAGGTTACAAAACACACATCACACCCATAACCAAATCACACAACACTTCCACATACGCAGAACACATCACAAACGCCAACCACACCTACAGCAACATAAACACAGACATGGAAATTCTGCATCTCCAACCGAAAAACCAGAAAATAAACACACTAAAACAATACGAAATATACAGGCATACAAATCACATCTGCATCAGATCCTCAACACAACTCAATTTCAGAACACACACACTTTCCGACTCCACATTACGCTACACAAACACACCCCACAGGAAACGCAAATAGAAGGCGCGAAGACTACCCAGTTCTGATAATAGCCCACCGGCTGAAACTAGTCAACAAGGTAACCTAGTTAATTAACACGTGAAAGCATATATATATATATATATATATATATATATATATATATATATATATATATATATATATATAAATATATATATATATATATATATTCCGAAGTGATATAGTGTTAAAAGATGTGTAATCAAGTTGTATATGATTTATGGTCAATTTATTTACATTAACAGTACTTCACTTATTTTTCGAAGGGAAAACAGTACGTACTGTACTTGAATTATATTGTGTCACGAAGCGTTGGAAGAAAGAAGGAAATACTGGTACATAAATACATATACGAACCGAAAAAGAAAAATGTAGTTAAATTCTAAGCTTTTATTTAATTTTATACATTTTTTAAGGAAAAGTGACGGGCTTCTTCAATTCAAAATCATGCGATGGTATTCCGTCAAGAATCGGCAAACAGTTATGGTACAAATTTTTTAAATTTATATTTATATTTATGCTGAATTTTGAGGCCGAAAATCGAAAATATGAGTTCTGATCACGTAGGTTAGGTACTCTGACCCCTTAGCTATTTTTATTCCTTGTATTTATGTATAGTATACAGGCTTTAGTTATAATTACCGTTAATTTGTAGATACTTTATATTACGTTATTAGTTATGTTTTTTTTTTCATTTATGCATTTTTCATTCATTACTTCTTTTCTTTGTGAATTTAATGTCAATTAATTTTAATATATATTTTTGTTGTTTTTGTCCTGAAAGATCATTTTGTATTCATCTGTGTAGGAACTTACACATCCAAGGTGGTTTATCCCTTAACCGGATAGGAACTTACATCCGCCACTGGTATGATCTTATTTTTTCTTACTAGGGTACATAATCTTTTAATTTGAACACGGGATTCTAGTGAAGTCCTGCAGGTCTTATGCATTAAAAACAAACTTGAACCACCGTCTGCATATGACGTCTATTTTAAGCGCGAAGCACCGCAATAGACATGGCTTAAATCAAATTTACAAACTTATTGATCCCGCAAGAACAAGAAGCCCTGCGTGCAGAGAGGAATGTGATCATTATTATCAATGTTGTGTAAATTGCAGGCAGCAAAGAGGAAGCCCGAACAGAAACTTACTACATTCCTTCGTGTCCTCTCCTAATAGATTTTATGTTAGTATTTTTTCCTCGCATAGAGATAATGTACAGCTTCTACCAAAAGTTTAAGGATCTCCCTTCAAAGGACATGTTTCACTCCTGTGAAATCTTATGTGAAATCTCCTGATGTGGAAAATGCCTGTGAAAAATTAAGAATTTTTTTTACTGCAAAGTCAATCTCTCTATCTTTCTAACTGTGGATTATATAATAATTATGGTAACAGGAGTTAATAGTAATGAGTTCAAGAACCCACATACTGACGTACGAGGAAGTGTAAAGATGATGACACAACAGGGAGAAGATAAGTGTAACATGATCATGCAGCGTAAGCGGATTCCTAGTCTCCATACGATGGCGGTAAGGTTAGCGTACTCCAGAAGGAATGCTGACAATAACGGAATAAGAAACAAGGGCGCTAGAAAAAAGGCGAGTGGGGATAAAAAGAGAAACCAAGAGTCAGGGAGTGATAGGGAAGGAAGTAGTGAAAAGATTAAGGGTGCGAGTGTTAAGTGGAAATCTAGGATGTGAAAGTGAAAGCGTGGGGGGAATAAAAGAGGAATAGAAGAAGAAGAAAGAAATAGAAAGAAAGACAGAGATAGAAATAAAGCAGAGACGAACAGTAAAGAAAGGTCAGAACCTGCGACAGCTGAAGATATAGCAAAGGTATTAGATATTATGTGTTATGATCAAAAAGTGCAAGTGAAGGGAAATTGTAAATGATAGAGAAGTATAGGGGAGAGAGAGAGAGAAAGTGTATAAGCTGATGTTCAGAGGTAAATATAAGTATTTATAGGAAGTGAGAGTAGTGTGAAAGGATTAGGTGTAAGTGGAATAGTGAGAAAGTGAAAGTGAGCGCAAATAGGAATGAGTGAAAGTAGTGAAAAAGGGTTAAGAGAAATGAACAAGTGACAGCATAAAATTAGTACTAACATTTGAACGTTGGAACAATAAATGAATATAAGAGAAATATAGGAGAAAAGGTCAAAGAACAAATAGGGCAAATAATTCAATATGATAATTTATAGAGAATAAGAGAAATTGAAATTTTAGTGAATAGTAGTTAGAGGAAAAAGGGGGTTTGAAAGGCGTATATAATTTTAGATATATTACGATTAATGATCAAATAGAGAATAGCAAATGAAATATAGGAGAAATACTAAAGGGGAGATTGAACAAGTAATAAAAAGGTACATAGTGTAATTGGGAGTATTTGTGTAGACGCGTACTGAAAATAATGTGTTACTGTAATATGTTAATGGTGGCACTGTATACAGAAATGTGAGGTACCTACACCATTATATGTAAAGAAGTGCTGTGACCAAATATATCATATAACAATTTTTCCGTTATGAAAACTTACTGAAAAATCATAAATGTAAGAAAAAATTAATTACTCCAACATGGGTGTACATCAATACTAATAATAAATCTGTAGCCGAAATTTTTCTGGTAATTTTCGATTTTCCAAAAATAATTGGTCCTAACATATATAATTAATCACCCTGAAACCGAAAATCGCTTTTTTTTTTAATTTTTGTTTGTATGTCTTTCTGTCTGTCTGTCTGTATGTTTGTTACCTTTTCACGCGATAATGGCTGAACCGATTTCGATGAAAATTAGAATATAAATTAAGTTCGTTGTAACTTAGATTTTAGGCTATATTTAATTCAAAATACGTTATTTAAAAGGGGGGTTATAAGAGGGCCTGAATTAAATAAATCGAAATATCTCGCTTATTATTGAGTTTTGCGAAAAATGTTACATAACAAACGTTTCTTTACCAATCACTTCCGATAAGTTTTATTCTTTGAAAAATTTTGATAGGACTAATATTTAATGAGATAAATGAGTTTCAAAATTAAAATAACTGCCATCTAAGGCGGTGTAATGAAATAAAAAAAAATGACCTCGTCTATAAAGGGGCCTTGGACAACAATAATCGAAACAGAGCCTACAGAGAATGGTTCTGTGTTTGTATGAAGTAATATTGGAAGCTAAACCAATTTGTATAATTAATTATTATTTCACCATTTGAAAGTGTAGTTGCTCTAGATGGACATAATGCTATAATGTTATTACAGTAACTTCTGAGTGAATTGAGGAGAGGTAAGATTAAAATAGCTTCTTATGCACAGGAAACTTGATAGGCTATTCTGTATATTCGTTTCCTGTATTTCTTAAAATAATGTTTATCTAAGTTACACACATTCATTTTAATCTTAGTGAATTAACGAAGAACGAGAGTGTATTGATTTAGTATGCAGTAATAGTACGTTAGCTTAGCATTCCATTATTTTATAATCCAAATTTTAACTATGCTCAATTGAATCGTGTTTTTATTTATTTTTTTTTTTTATTTTAGTAGTTTATTTTACGAAGCTTTATCAACAGCTTAGGTTATTGAATCGTGTTAAAATAAATAAAATACATATGCATTAAATGCATTGCAAAAAAAATTGGGCAAAGAACCAAGCAGATTATGTTGCGTTGTTTTAAAAGGTGTTCCTCCTGAAATTCAAGAGCCCCCATAACAAATTAAAAACTTACTATTGGAGTATATCTGTTATCAAAACACTTTTTATATAATATAATATAATATAATATAATATAATATAATATAATATAATATAATATGATATGATATGATATGATATGATATGATATATGATACGATACGATACGATACGATACGATACGATACGATACGATACGATACGATACAATACAATACAATACAATACAATACAATACAATATAATATAATATAATATAATATAATATAATATAATATAATATAATATAATGTAATATAATGTAATATAATATAATATAATATAGTTTATTTAAGTTATTTGGAGGGTTCAAACCATAGTGGGCCAAGCGCCATTTACTGAATACGTAGAAAACAAGGGTTAAAATTAAGTTATTATTATAATTCAATGGAAACATATAGCAAGTAAAATAAAGTATACACATTAAATCTAAATGATGTCAATGTTCATTAAACTATGGTTGCACGTAATAAAAATTAAGAAACATGTTAAAGGAATTGTCATTGCACCAAATTTAAATTAAGTAACATATTAAACGATTTATCCTTCTATCAAACACGAATGTTCCCTGGATTAAATGTCCTATTTTAAGTATGTAATTACTAAATATTTATTTCTAACTGGTGCAGCGGAGCGCACGGGTACGGCTAGTAGATTAATGAATTTTGGGATAGAGTCAGATATTATCTCTAGTCATTATTCCACCTTACAGTAATCTGACACTTCAAGTCCACACTCACTGAATTTCGAACCATTTTCAGTTTTTCAAGGAAGAAATCTAATCTTCCCAAACTTGTAGCATTCTGATTACTAAAAATAGAGGGAATAATTTTATTGACCAGTGTTGCCAACTCCCAATGAACGAATTACCTTAATCTATTTGTGTCAATTCCATTTATATTATTAAATACTAACATCTTGCACTGAAAAGAAACAGTCCGTGGCTATTGCTAAACAAATATATTTCAAAATAATTTCTCTACCTGATCCCAAATTTTGTCCGTCTAATTAAGATACACCTTCTGTAGTTCTCCTCCTTGGAACGACAGTAACGCGAAATCGTCGGCAAAAGTAACTAAATTTCACTCTTAAATGAGAACCCATAGTGAAATATAAATAAATTATACATTACGAAGTGACAGATAGGCCTACATGGTGGTAATATTAGTACACTACAATTAATGTGAACAAACACAATTTACACAAAAACAAATAGAAAACAAAACACTAATAGCGCAACAAAATACTACAAATGAAGAACAAAACACAAAATAACCTGTCTGTACGAAACAAATCAGACGATACAATTTCAAAACAATAACACCAATACAAAATCCCAATACGAACACTACTTACAACAGAAATAAAAACTTTAGGACACACTAAATCACCCTTAGCACTAAGATTAAGTAAGTACTACTTTATACAAAACAAACACGAAATAACACGTCACTATAAACAAATCAAACAATACAATTACAACAATAACAAAAATACAAAATCACAATACGAACACTACTTACAACACAAATAAAGACTTTAGAACACACTAAATCACCCTTAGCACCAAGATTATGTAAGTACTACTTATACAAAATAAACACAAAATAACACGTCAGTATAAACAGATCAAACAATTACAAAACAATAACACCAATACAAAATCACAATATGAACACGACTCACAATACAAATAAAGACTTTAGAACACACTAAATCACCCTTAGCACCGAGATTAAGTAAGTACTACTTTATACAAAACAAACACAAAATAACACGTCAGTATAAACAGATCAAACAATACAATTACAAAACAATAACACCAATACAAAATCACAAGACGAACGACTCACAACACAAATAAAGACTTTAGAACACACTAAATCACCCTTAGTACTAAGATTAAGTAAGTACTACTTTATACAAAACAAACACAAAATAACACGTCAGTATAAACAAATCAAACGATACAATTACAAAACAATAACACAAATACAAAATCACAATAAGAACACTACTTACAACACAAAGAAAGACTTTAGAACACGTTAAATCACTCTTAGCACTAAGATTAAGTAAGTACTACTTTAAACAAAACAAACACAAAAAACACGTCAGTATAAACAATTCAAAAAATACAATTATAAAACAATAACACAAATACAAAATCACAATAGGAACACTACTTACAACACAAATAAAGACTTTAGAACACGTTAAATCTCTCTAAGCACTAAGATTAAGTACCACGTTTTTACGCGACATTTGTAAAGCTTACACAAATCTTAACCAGATTTAACACTTACGAAACACAAAAACTTCGAACACTTCCAATAAACACAAACGAAGCAGTATTACAGAATACACAAATGAATACAGAGATATAGTAAAACAACATACAGTCTCTAGCACAGTAATTAAATATTCGTGACACACTCACACTTACACAATAATATAATTCAGTTAATAATAGAAATAAATTAGTATTTCTAATTTTCTTATGACAACAGCCAATCTATGTTGTGAATCCTATTATGAACTAGCCGTACCCGTGCGCTCCGCTGCACCCGTTAGAAATAAATATAAAGTAATTATATAATTAAAATAGGACATTTGATCCAGGGAACATTCGTGTTTGATAGAAGGATAAATCGTTTAATATGTTACTTAATTTAAATTGTATTTAAATAATTAAAATGCGATCATTTTGGTTCAGAGACCACTCATTTGGTGCAATGACAATTCCTTTAACATGTTTCTTAATTTTTATTACATGCATCCATACTTTAATGAAGACTGACATATCATTTAGAATTAATGTGTATACTTTATATTACTTGCTATAAGTTTCCATTGAATTATGATAATAACTTAATTTTAACCCTTGTTTTCTACGTATTCAGTAAATGGCGCTTGGGCCACTATGGTTCTGAACCCTTCAAATAATTTAAATTATACATTATATTATATTATATTATATTATATTATATTATATTATATTATATTATATTATATTATATTATATTATATTATATTATATTGTATTATATTGTATTGTATTGTATTGTATTGTATTGTATTGTATTGTATTGTATTTTATTGTATTGAATTATATTATATTATATTATATTATATTATATTATATTATATTATATTATATTATATTATATTATATTATATTATATTATATTATATTATATTATATTATATTATATTATATAAAATGTGTTGATAACGGATGTACACCGATAAGTAAGCTTTTAATTTGTTATGGGGGCTCTTGAATCTCAGGAGGAACAAATTGTATTTTACTACAGCGCAACATAATCTACTTGGCTCATTACCCAATTTTTTTGCATTGCATTTAATGCATATGTATTTTATGTATTTTAACACGATTCAATTGAGCATAGTTAAAATTTGGATTATAAAATAATGGAGTGCTAAGCTAACATATTATTACTGCATACTAAATCAATACACTCTTGTGGTTCGTTAATTCTCTGAGATAAACATTATTTTAAGAAATACAGGAAACGAATATACAGAATAGCCTATCAAGTTGTTTGTGCATAAGAAGCTATTTTAATCTTACCTGTCCTCATTTCACTCCGAAGTTACTGTAATAACATTATAGCATTATGTCCATATAGAGAAACTGCACTTTCCAATGGTGAAATAATAATTAATTACAGAAATCGGTTAATTTAGCTTCCGATATTACTTCATACAAACACAGAAACATTCTCTGTAGGCTATGATTCATAGCTTTCGATTGTTGTTGACCAAGGCCCCTTATAGACGAATTCATTTGTTTATTTCATTACACCGCCTTAGATGGCAGTTATGTTAATTTTGAAACACATTTATCTCATTAAATATCAGTCCTGTCAAATTTTTTCAAAGAATAAAACTTATCGCAAATAATTTGTAAAGAAACTTTGATATGTAACATTTTTCACAAAAATCAATAATAAGCGAAATATTTCGATTTATTTAATTCAGACCCCCTTATAACCTCCCTTTTAAATAATGTATTTTGAATGCCATATAGCCTAAAATCTAAGTTACGACGAACGTAATTTATATTCCAATTTTCATCGAAATCGGTTCAGCCATTATCGCGTGAAAAGGTAACAAACATGCAGACAGACAGACAGACAGACAGACAGACAGATAGACATACAAACAAAAGTTTCAAAAAAGCGATTTTCGGTTTCAGGATGATTAATTATATATGTTAGGACCAATTATTTTTGGAAAATCGAAAATTACCAGAAAAATTTCGGCTACAGATTTATTATTAGTAGTCGACCTGGTTGGCAAGTTGGTATAGCGCTGGCCTTCTATGCCCAAGGTTGTGGGTTCGATCCCGGGCCAGGTCGATGGCATTTAAGTGTGCTTAAATGTGACAGGCTCATGTCGGTAGATTTACTGGCATGTAAAAGAACTCCTGCGGGACAAAATTCCGGCACATCCGGCGACGCTGATATAACCTCTGCAGTTGCGAGCGTCGTTAAATAAAACATAACATTTTATTATTAGTATAGATTTTCTAGTCTCTGTGAATCTGTTGCCCAAAATGTTGTTCCTACTCATAGTTTCCAAGGAAAGCGATTCAGCATCAGAAGTTCAGAAACATTTTCTGTGGTGTCACAAACTGATACTTTTCCGTCGATGTAGGAGAAAATTTTGAGAATATTTTCCACTTTATCCGATATCTTGGTAAGTTGTCACTGGTGATAAATTGTTTACGAAAATCTGTTTATTTGCGAAATCAGCAAGTGGAATAGATGCGATTGGTGATTGAGAAGTGTATGATGCGCCTCCTTCTATCGGATGTTGTGTCCCCAGGGAAATTTTCCGCTAGAGCGCAGAAGTCTCATTCCATGCAGATCCATCAATTTCACTGCCGTCAAGAACCTCAACTTGTCGCGGAGGAAAGTAAAGTACGAAGTTCCGCCTGTCTGGGCCGTCCCTCGTGCCACCCAATTCAACTCTCCAAGTGATTTTTGTGTCCATTCCCAACAAGCATTAAAACACCTGTTGTGCGTCTGCAGGAAATAACTCTTAACTTTATGGCCGGGTCTCGATAGATATATTCTTTGGAATAGCTTCAACAGTAACAACAGAGAGGAGGAGCGGTTGGAAGAGAAGATTGATAAGGGAAAGTTAAAATGATAGAAGTAGAATGAGAGGAAGAAGAGTGTATAGGAACACTGATTAGAAGAAAATGATAAAAGAGAAAGAAAGGAATACGAATCTAAGAGAGGGGGAGGGGAAGTTGAAGAAACAAGAACACGACGAAATGGAAAGAAATAAGAAGTTTTCTTATTTGTTCTTCTGTACTATTTTAAATAAAATAATGTTCTTTCAGTTTTTATATCGGAATATTTGTCAAATTACGCTTGATGTCTAGGAGCTAAATGTACTTCCCTTTAAAAATTACTGCCTACTTTCTTTTCTTTATGCAAAGGAAGTAACATAATTAATACAGTTCATTTCAAATCTCTTTTTGAAAGAGGTGGAATATTGGGAGAAGAAAGAGGCAGAAGAGCAGGATAACAAAAGAGAAGGAGAAGGAAGAGGAGAAAGAGTGAGAGAAGAAAGAGGTGGAAGATTAGGAAAAAAACAGGAAGAGAAGTAGGAGATGAAAGAGGTAGAAAATTGGGACAAGAAAGAGGAAGACAAGTATGAGAAGAAAGAGGAGTACGAGAAGAAAGAGGAGGAATAAAAGGAGAAAGAGTACGAGAAGAAAGAGGAATATTGGGAGAAGGAAGAGGAGAAAGAGTGAGAGAATAAAAAGGTGGAAAGTTGAGAGAAGAAATAGAAAGAATAGTAGGAGAAGAAAGAGGAGAAAGAGTGGGAGAAGAAACAGGTGGAAAGTTGAGAGAAGAAGAAGGAGGAAGACTGGGAGAAGAGAGAGGTGGAAAGTTGAGAGAAGAAACAGGAGAAAGAGTGGGAGAAGAATGAGATGGAAATTTGAGACAAGAAAGAGAAAGAATAGTAGGAGAAGAAAGAGGAGAAAGAGTGGGAAAAGAAAGAGTGGGAAAGTTGAGAGAAGAAAGAGGAAAAGAGTAGGAGAACAAAGAGGAGGAAGACTGGGAGAAGAGAGAGGTGGAAAGTTGAGAGAAGAAAGAGGAGGAAGAGTAGGAGAAGAAAGAGGAGGAAGACTGGGAGAAGAGAGAGGTGGAAAGTTGAGAGAAGAAAGAGGAGGAAGACTGGGAGAAGAGAGAGGTGGAAAGTTGAGAGAAGAAAGAGGAGGGAGACTGGGAGAAGAGAGAGGTGGAAAGTTGAGAGAAGAAAGAGGAGAAGGAGTGGGAGAAGAATAAGATGGAAATTTGAGACAAGAAAGAGGAAAAGAGTAGGAGAAGAAAGAGGAGGAAGACTGGGAGACGAAAGAGGTAGAAAATTGAGAGAAGAAAGAGGAAAAGAAAGGGGAGAAGAGAGAGGTGGAAAATTGGGAGAAGAAAATGGAAGAATAGTAGAAGAAGGAGTAGGAGAAAAAAGTGGTGGAAAATTGAGAGAGGTAAGAGAAAGAATAGTAAGAGAAGGAAGAGGAGAAAGAGTTGGAGAAGAAAGGTGAAAAATTGGGAGAAGAAAGAGAAACAATAGTAGAAGAAGAAACAGGAGGAGGAGAAGGAAGAGGAAGTATAGTAGAAAAAGAAAGAGGAGAAAGAGTGAGAGAAGAAAGAGGAGAAAGAGTGAGAGAAGAAAGAGTTGGAAAATATGAAAAATGAAGAGGCAGAGTAGTAGGAGAAGGAAGAGGAGAAAGAGTGGGACAGGAAAGAGATGGAAAATTGGGAGAAGGAAGAGGAAGAATATTAGAAGTAGAAAGAGGAGGAGGAAGAAGAGGAGAAAGAATGGGAGAGGAAAGAGATGGAAAATTGAGAAAAAGAAGAGTAGTAGAATAAGAAATAAGAGTAGGGGCAGAAAGACGAGGAGAAAGAATAGGAGAAGAAAGGAGTGGAAAATTGGGAGAAGAAAGAGGAGAAGGAAGAGTGGGAGAAGAAAGAGGAGGAAAATTGAGAGATGAAAGTGGAAGAATAGTAGGAGAAGAAAGAGGTGGAAGAGTATGAGAAGAAAGAGGTGGGAAACTGGGATAAGAAAAAGGAAGAATAGTAGGAGAAGGAAGAGGAAAAAGATTGGGAGAAGAAATAGGTAAAAAATTGGAAGAAGAGGAGGAAGAATAGGAGGAGAAAGAGGGGAAAGAAGGGGAGAAAGAGTGGGAGAAGAAAGAGGTAGAAAATTGAGAGAAGGAAAAGGAAGAATATTAGAAGAAGGAATAGAAGAAAAAGTGATATAAGTTGAAGGTGGAAAATTGGGAGAAGAAAGAGAAAGAGTAGGAGGAGAGGAAACAGGAAGAGAAGGGAAAGGAGAAAGGGGGAAAGAAGAAATAGGTGGAAAATTGAGAGAAGAAAGAGGAAGAAGAGTACAAGAAGAAAGAGAAAGAGGAAGAAGAGTAGGAGAAGAAAGAAGAAGAGAAAAAGTGGGAGAAGGAGGAGGTTTAATCTCCCCTTTTTCGTTTTACACACAGCTAGGGATAGGAGAGGGAGAATCGCTGACCCTCTTCTATCCACTGGTTCCACACACGCATCACTGTCGTAGCAGCATGCCCTGTCCGAGCCCAAATGTCACGCTATGACAAACCTGCTTTCCGGAAACCACTACTCTGCCCCGTTCGAACTCAGTCACGTGCTGATATTGCGCCCTTCCTCGTCGACGAGGCATACCTGGACTAGCTTTCACGTTTCCACTTCGTTTGGAAGCTCTGCACTGACTGAGCAAGGCATAACACTGAGCTTAATGGTGACATGTGTACGCCATCCCTCTGGAAACTTAATCCTCCCGAGTTTGGAGTCGGTCGGGCCATTCTTTTTGAGTGTTGCACTTTTCACAAACAGTAGTGTATTTATAAAGCGAAGAGGTATATTGATTCAGCGTTGCTACAGAGTTTAAGAGGCTTTATAAAAGCTCCGAACATGTTTATGAGACAGATTAAGCCCTCATTTAGTATCGATTTGTTGATAAATTTATTACAAGATAAATTCCAGGAAAATGTAACCCGGCTTCCCTCAGACAAGAGACTAGAGCGCGATGAAAACCGAACAGGGATGTGACCAACAAGCATCTGGGCCCTAATTAAGGCATTACCCTGACGATTGTGTGGGGATATGCCAAGCTGCTAAGTAATAAGTAACATTAGCAGCACTTGAATCAATAATTAACCCCACCACCCCTGACATGCGCAAGCATTCCTGTAGGATTTTCGGCAGCTCTGCCACTCACTTGTGTGGTGTGCTTCTTATTATCCCTGCCTTCCCCCGACACGGAGTTCGCGGGGATAATGCCTTCTGGTTCAATATTTAAGTCGACCCGCTCTCTCGCTCGCTTGCGTCCCATAATGATATTTTCAAGAGAAGTTACACGTTCCGAGTGTCTCATTCGTTCCTGATAAATGCTAACTTAATATCACTCGGTTCATTCTTCATCTCACTGAATCCCTGCCTCATTTTATTCGCCTATCTTATTCCCCTCTAGATGCACATATTATTTCTCAATTTCCTCTCTCTTTTACTTTTATCAATCTTACTTTCCTTTCTGAACTCGTTCACTTTCAGCTATCTCCTACCTCTACTCTCACTTTTATGGCCGTATTTTTCATTTTATTCCTCCATTTCCAAGGTTCAGATTTTTATTACCTAAAAGCTAGTATTGCAACGTAGTATAATTCAAGATCAGCAGACGTTTCCTCTAGATCAGGTAGAATACTCATTCTCACTTGGTACTTTGTTACGGCCTGGTGAACATTGACTCCGAAATTTATTAATTACTAGCCGTACCCATGCGTATTACTTCATACAGACACAGAAACATTCTCTGTAGGCTATGTTTCATAGCTTTCGGTTGTTGTTGTCCAAGGCCCCTTATGGACGTAGTCATTTGTTTTCATTTCATTACACCGCCTTAGATGGTATTGTATTTTAATTTTAAAACTCATTTATATCATTAAATATCAGTCTTATAGAAATGTTTCACAGAGTAAAACTTATCGGAATCATTTTCAAAGAAACTTTTGTTATGTAACATATTTCACAAAAATCAATAATAAGCGAGATATTTGGATTTATTTAATTCAGGCCCCTTTATAATCTCCCTTTTAAATAACGTATTTTGAATGTCATATAGCCTAATATCTAAGTTACAGCGAACTTAATGTATATTCAAATTTTCATATAAATCGGTTCAGCCATTATCGCGTGAAAAGGTAACAAACATCCAGACAGACAGACAGACATACGAACAAAAATTAAAAAAAAAAATGATTTTCGATATCAGGGTGGTTAATTATACATGTTAGGACCAATTATTTTTGGAAAAGCGAAAATTACCAGAAAAATTTCGGCTACAGATTTATTATTAGTATAGATTCATTTTATTCATAGTGTTCTGCCCAAGGGCAGGTCTTACACTGCAAACCCAGCATTATACTTTTCTCAGTTGTTTCTCATTTCATTTCCTTCAATCACGTGTGTGTTCATATCCTTCTTCGCTTTTTGCGATTTCTTCTAATCTTGTCCCTTTTTGTTCATATTTATTTTTTCCCTTCCCTGTTCCTCGTTCTATTTTAGTCTACTTGTTATTCTTCATATTCCACTTTATTAATTACTTTAAACAGGTACATTATTATGTAATTAAGAATTATTTTAAGGAGACAGAAACTTAATTCTAACAAAAAAGTATTTCTAAGCTCCTGATGGTTTTAGTTTTATGCTGCATGTTGTTCCTCTTAACGATACCCAACTGTAATATCTGGATGGCTGTCTGCAGGATCGGAGAAAGAAACTCCGTAAGTTGTAACTAGGCTTAGTATTCCAGCTACCTCAAGATTGAAGTTAAAGACGCATTGGGTGTATGGTACGCCTAATACAGGCAATGCAGCGGATAAGGATATAAACAAACAGGTCGTTGTTGCATGTTCGTGGAGTACAGTCAACTCTCGACATTCTGAATCTATACTAGTAACACATTCTTGAACCGTGACGTTCATTTTCGTCGTGATCTTTGCAGTGAATAATAACGTGCATTCGTAAGTTACGGAACTTGAAAATATATGCGGATATCACTAGAAATAATTATATATTACAAGAAATTCTTTCAATATCACATGACGTTTTGGTGTATGATTTAGTACAAGATATTCCTATTGTCTGATATTTTTTCACGTTTCATTAGGATATTGCATGTCGTTCATCACTGAAAACCCACTAATTTTATATGTACTTTTCTAGAAATTTCCTAAAATGTAGATTATTTAATTCATTAATTGGAATGTTGGCACTTAACAACATGGCAGGCTACACAAATCCATGCTAAACGTAGAGTTAATATCTTCATAATTTTCAGATTTTGATGGTACTGGTTCTTTTTGATTACGTTCAACACACTTTCTGTGCCTTTTGGTATTGCAGTGTCTTTCAGTGCACTGTTTTTGTCACTTTTACGTTTATTTTAAATAATTTATATGTAATGTTGTAGAGAGAGAGAGAGAGGGAAAAACTCATCCGGCCTTAATTAAGGATGACCACGAGGATCCGGAAATGAATAGCAAACAAATACAATTAATTAAAAATGAATAGTGTTATAAAAATAAAGTGCAATAATTAAGCACCATTGATTATCAATTGTAAAATAAAATCTTAGAAGATGACTAAATTATACTGATAAAAAATGATTTTATTTAAAATTAGCATATCCTTAATTAAGGCCTTCTGAGTGGTATAAATGAAATTGTATAATCTGCAGGGAATCTTTGAGAATTTGCGAGATGATTTTTTGAATTTCAAAAGATGATATTGATAATTGTTTTAAAAAATGATATGTAAATTTTGGTAAAGAACTCCGAGCACCAAAAAATAAACCTGTCACTGACCAATTGAAGAGAGGGATGTTATACTTGGCACTAAGGTAGGGAATACAAGGTTCATAAATGGCCCTCTTTTCCTGATCAACCTGATGAGCTTGGTTTAGATCTCTCTCCATGCGTATAGTCGGATCTATGATAACAGCCTTTTGTTGTTGCCTGTTTATTGCTATTATATCCGCTCTTCTGTGAGTGTTGTCTTCAGAAATGCAATGGACCTCTTCATGAACTTCCCAACCCTTGTTCCGAAGAAGACAGGCGATAGCTCCACGGACTCTATGATGCCTGTTGTTACGCAATAACTCTCCTTTCCGACAAAAGCCCAACACGTGGCCAAGAGTTTCTGTCTCGTTGCAGCCTGGTTGACGGCAACGGGTCGTGCTGAAAGCTCTGCCAGGAACGGAGCGCACTGCAGTAAGGTTGCAGGACATCTTGATTGCATTAATGTATTCTGAAGACGACAAATTCCTTTTGGTGCTGACCCATGAATTGGCTCTTGGATATTCTTCATAGATGACTACACCTTTCCCCTTATGAGGCAACTGACACCAGGAGTCAAACGATCTCTTTGATAGTGAAAATATTAGTTCAAATATCTCCAAGTATGCCCTGCAACATTACACGCTTGAGCGTCTTATCTAAGGCATTTTACCTCTGCAATGAACCTTCAATCAGTAACAAAGATGCAGTTATTTAAATAATACGACTAATAAGAGCAGTGATCGATAAGACTACTCGCTATAATTGCGTCCCGGTTTTGACTTTCTAGAGAAAGAGGGCAGAGGATGCGTAACTATTTTGTATACGAACGTACTTATACCTGCGCTGTGACGTCACATATACTTGGAATGAGGCAACTTCATTCCAGTTTATAGGTAGCTGGAATACGAAGCCTAGTTGTAACACTACACATTGAAAGGTCTGTGTCCTTTGGCATTGCGAGCAAACTCGCTCATGTAACAGGGTAATGTGTGAAAGCTAGTCTTGACAACTATATCGAAAATTTGTATTGAAAAATATCGGAATCTTCACGTGAAAGGGAATGTAGGTCCGTAGCCCATTTCTTTTAGGGTTCATCCAAACATGTCTTAGCGTCTTAGGAAAATCATGGAAAAACCACAGTTTAGTATATACAGTTGCGAAGCTCAATACTTAATAAATATGCATACATAGATAGTTGCTGACCACCAGGATCGCTACTATCGCCTCAGCACAGACCCTTTCCCGAGCAGACGATAATGCATGTTTGGGTTTTCTATTTCAGTGTATGGACCTCAGTGAAATATTATATTATAACTTTATTGCGTATCATTGCTAAGTTTTATTTAGTGTAATGTGTCCATAAGTTCCGTTTACTTCTTATTGCATAATTTGTTGCAGAAATAATTACAAAACTGTATTACTTTAATGTGAAGAGAATTTTACATGTTTACATAATCTATTCGCATCAACATTTTAAGTTTAGAATGGAAGCTATTTTGAGGTTTAATAAAAAAGAATTTATATTGTGACTTTAATTTAGCACATCTACCTTCCTTAATTGTAGACAGAAAATTTACCATACCACTCCTATGAAATTAGTGTACATACGATTGTGTTACTTCGTCTCTTAGGTACTAGATAAATACAATAATACAGTATTCAAATTGTAGTATTAAAATGCAGACAAATAGACCACTAAAATTAGACAGAAAGGGGCAACTGGTACAGTAAACATAACCTATAATTTCAACATATCTAAATATTCATGCGGTGCAAATGAAAATTATTTAATCGTGCATAAATGAATGTATAAGAATTTCGCAATATTTAATCGAAATAAAGGCAGATATTACACATATGAACAACGTAATTTTCACACCAAAAATAATATTACACCTTAACTCGCAAGGAATTATGTCTGAAGTGTCCCCTAATCATTCTTTTAAATTTTATTAATGCAATTACACTACATTTAAGAGAAATATATATGTTACTCTTTATGCGTTCCAACTAATTTATATGGTTGAAACGCCGCCCTTCGTGATCGGGTTAAGCGAATCACATGGTCAGCCTTACGGCCTGTATTAGATCATGATGGCAGTGACACAGTCTATTGTTCCTAGTACTCACAGCGCTCCAAGCGGCTAGCAACTATCGCGAGAAATGCAACTCGTTGGCAAAAAATCATCCCAAGCTTCGCGACTGTATATAGTAGACTGGAAAAACCTTAAGCGGGATGTGAAATGATGTTAAATAAAATATTAAGTATTTTAGCACTTAACTCGAAGGACTTAAAAAATGATGTTTCAGCCTTTGCTTTTTGTGAACTGTACATGGAACACTTCTCTCGATTGAGATCTATTTATCTTATTACAATACTGTTTCTTTGCAGCCGTTTATAGGTCACACAGAATCGAAACTTGTTCAGCATTAGAAGTGACAAAACTGGAGACTTTAGCACCCTCCAAATCTTTGCTAAGGTCTGTAAACTTTTTAAGAAGATTAATCTGTGAAGTTGTGTTGACCTACATACCAAGACAAAACGAAAACTAATATTAAATTACACGAAGTTAATGTCTGTTTTGAACTTAACAAATTTAAGACCTTTATTTACATTTTTAATTCTTAATTACACGTAGTGCCAAGAGAAATTATTCCAGTGCAGAAAAAAAATTATATATTAAGATATTCACAGACATATTGTGAAAAAGAAGAGAAGCTCAGTTAAATTTTTAATTTTTTTAGAAAGTTTTTGTTATTTTCCACTACTTTGTAAAAATGAACCTAACTCCTTTCTGCAGGAAGCTCGTCAATTGTTTGTAGCTTTCTGTTAATTTATTTATTGGTTTGAGGTGTTTCGATCATATTCAGTAACTACCAGTAATTCAGCCGCGAATTATATATATATATATATATATATATATATATACATATATATATATATATATATTTAGCCTATATGAAATACTTTTCTACTCAAAAATATTAATGACTAATGAGACTTTCTACTAAAAATATCATTATTACTTTACTGATAACCTGTTTTAATCTTTTCAATCAAAAATCATATATTCATGATAAAGCTTAGAGATTAAGTGGTGAAAATATATAGTGTACAAAACTAGTTATGGGGGGAAAAATAACCTTACTATGAATAATGAGGTCTGAGGCACGATTACCGGCAATACACAAGAAACTTAGAAATTTTATAAAGTCTGGAATGGGGTCAACCCAGCCTCGTGATGGAGAATATAGCTGACGAACTCCGGTTAAAGAAGAGCTGATTAAAACACCTGTAGGTACGAACAAGTCTTGAGTATACAGAACTTATATAGTCTGACCTTTAAGTCGCTCTACAGTACGGAATAAGAGAAGACCCGCTAGGTAAGAGGAATATAGTGGTAATCCTAGGTTTATGTTAGCATTCAGTACAAACAACCATTCGCGAATGATTACAAATCCCTGTTCGTGTTTGGACAGTGGCGGACTGGTTGAAGTTAATTTAGAGAAGTCAATAAAAGAGGGAAAACCAAATAATAATAATAATAATAATAATAATAATAATAATAATAATAATAATAATAATAATAATATTGTTATTATTGTTATTATTGTTATTATTATTATTATTATTATTATTATTATTATTATTATTATTATTATTATTATTATTATTATTATTATTATTATTATTATTATTATTAGTAGTAGTAGAACTTTCCCTTTCAAATAAAATCCTGAAAATTTCCCGCATTCTCCTGAAGGTGTAAATCAATTTAAGTAAGTTATATATTTTGTCCCCGAGTTTGTGTAATTGTTATTGGAAAATTTAGGTCATCAATTTTTTAGAATTTTTCTTTTTTTATATATATATATCGTCGACTTAGCAGCTTCTCAAAAGAAATAATCAGGGGATTACGGAGGTCATAGTCCTTGCGAAATTATCCTCTCTGAGAAAATTTTCCTAAAAATTCAGTCACATATGGTATGTATGAACCGTAGCATTATCCTCTTGAAAGAAAACATTTAGCAACTCTTTCTAATTAAAATGTTTTCCCCAAGGATTGGGTTATAATCTCGTTCCGAAACTAAAGGAATATTTGTTCCTTCCATCTTTTTCTTTGGGCGTCCTACGTTTCGTCGTCCTTACGGTTTATACAAATAAGCCTGCATCGAGAAACGTTCTGGGGACAGTCTATTTAAATGGTGATGCCATTTCTTCTAATATTTCTGTAGTTCTTGAACCATAATTTCACATTGCAATTGTTTTCTTATCTCACTACTTTTTAATTTATCTCTCACCTATACTCCTAACATCGACCTCAGAAATCTTATTTCCGAGGTTTCAATTCGTCTTTCATAATTTTCCCTCACTACCCATATTTCACTTCCATATATTGAAGGGCAGGTTTTGAGATTACATTGTGCAATCCTATCTTCACCTCTTTCCTCATGCTTTTCCCTAGGTATCTTCTAATATATCCACTTAGTTTATTATATTTTTGAATGTTCTCATTAAATTAACGGTCATTGTGATGACCAAATTCTGGTATTTTGTGAATTAGCATAACACGATAGGTGAAAACAGGCTACAATTCCAAAAATGTTCAAACCGATACTCCACACTGTGGCACCGAATCATTCTGAGAAATCATTCACAGTAATGAATATTCTTCTCAAGTTGCAGGATTGGTTATTCTATCCGAAACATTTTAAACTCTGTTACAACAAACGTGCACACTGGAAGAGACAGTCCAACACTGACCGTTATCTGCAATCTTTATTACAATGCAGGAGACCAATTCTTTTGTGCTATGTATTTGATTATGTGTATTTCTTCAGTGAAGTCTTGTTTGTTGAAGAACTGGTGAGTTCAGGTAGAGTGTGGAAATCAGTGTAACACATGCGCAGTAGGTGCCACACACTTCCGAACTGTCTATCAAGGTATAAGCTACTGCGAAATGTGTAATTATTTTAGAGAATTTGTCTGCCTTTTCGGAAACAAGGCTGTTAAAGCTTAACTTAAGGACAGAGTTATGTTTACGGAGTGACAGTCTCTTTTAGTGACGAAGTTAAAGTTATGGCCATAATAACCAAGTAAAAATGACGACTCTATTTATTTATTTATTTATTTATTCTGGTGTAGTTAAGGCCATCAGTCCTTCTCTTCCACAACACCAGGAATACAAATACAATAATAGAAATAAACAGAAAAAAAAATACACTATAATATACTGTACAAACTAAAGCTACACAAGAAATAAAGAGAGAGAAAAAAACACTATAAACAAAGTAAAGCCACACAAAAATATACAGGTTGCAGTCACACAAACTTTAAATGAGTGATTAAGTATTATAATTAGTTCCATCCTAACTAACTAACATAAACAAGAAACTTGCAGTTTTAATCTAGGTTAAAAATGAAAAAGAAAAAAAAATACAAATCAATACTTCTAGCAATACCTAAAAAAACATTAACTAAGACAAAATTTTCCAATTTAATTTTGGATTGTGATAAAGTCCGGCAGTCCCTGACATCATTAGGTAACGAATTCCAGAGGCGAGGTATTTCTACAGTATAGGAAGATGAGTATAAAGACGTTCTATGATGAGGGATAGAAAGAAGTGCTTGATGTCGGTTTCGAAGAGTTGTAAGAAATTGAAAGCGCTATAACAGATAATTCGGAGTAGAAGTATGCATGATTCTAAACAGAAGAGACAGTGAATGTATTGTTCTTCGTTCCTTCAGACGCACCCATGAAAGTAACTGGAGGGAAGGTGTTATATGGTCAAATTTACGAGTATTGCAGATGAATCGTATGCACACATTATGAACACGTTGTAGTCTCTCAGCTAAGAGTGAACTTACATTGGTTTGCAAGGAATCGCAATAATCAAAGTGGGGCATTACAAGCGTCTAAATAAGATTCTTTTTCAGACTAAGTGGTAGAAATTCTTTCATATATTACAAATTTCACAAAGTATTTTTCAAAATATAATGCGGTGACCTATTTAGTGAGAATAATGTTTCTCTTTTTTTAAGCTGGTTGGCTTCGTTAACCGAGGTATAGTTTTCAAGTGGCCGTTTATTGAATCTAGGCTTTGCGCAACTTCGAACCCGTTTGTTTGATACACGAGACCTATCCTTACAACATCAGCCACCAGAGAACATTACTGTCACATCTAGAAATAAAAAACAGATGAAGAGCTCTTATCGTTAACGATTCCTGGAATTATTTACATGAAATGATCTTAAGCTAAATTTTTTCTAGTAATTATAATCTCTTTGTGCTACTAAGTTTCTATTGCGCTTAAATTCTGTTTGAAGTAGAAATTGTCATCAATATTTTGAGATAAAAACAGATTGAAGCGTTTTAAATTGTTTAATCTTTTACAAAAGTCTGTTTGTTTGTAATTTTACAGTAGATATAATATAATATTGCATAATATGTTGAATTTGCTTGCAAAAGCTCGGTTCGTAACTTTTATATAACAAAACGAATTTACAACAATATTGTGACATCTCTTTTGTGAGAGAGCAAGTAAAAAATGTTACATGCCGCTACATGGTGAATTACAAAGTTAACATACACACATACACACTTGCAGAACTTAATCCTGAGGTTAGTTTGTACATGAAATCTATTGTGAGTACAATACGAGACAGTTACTCAGTAACTCCCTTGCTGCAATGAAAGAACTGCAAATTCTATCGCTTATGCAATAAAATATGAAGGTACTAAGACAAAAGCTTTCTAAGGTATTATGTTACCGAATTTCTATTATACTGTATGTTTACGATAAAGAATATTGGATGTCCTTTCTTGAAGCACACTATATTTTAGATCAGCCCTGGGCACAAAGGGGAAGTGAAAGGGAACTCAGAAACACCCGTCCATGTCTTTTTCGCTTACATCGCCTTATAAAAAAGTGCAGAGTAAGGGACTGTGTATCAATGGTGGATTTCAAGCTACCAGCGAGAGCTGAAAGTTCGTGAAATTATTATATCTACTTTATACAATTCGTCACTGAGCAACACTTGCCTTTCTGTCTACTCGTATCGGACCAAAACATGACTTTCTCAGCTGGGGAAGTTGGAGTGGGAAGTTAAAGGGTAGTCTGCGGTGACTCGGTTGAGGTAATATCCCCAGGTCTGTTTAAGTCTGTCAAAATATTCGTCTCAATTTACAGAAACGAAAAATAAACATGAGCTGTATGTGTGTTTGTGTCTGGCAGAGATTTTCCATTGAAAAGGCAGAAACCAATTTTCTAGTATAGGAATTGTCAAAAATATCACTTCCTACTTCAACGCACATGATTGCACACGTGGGAATCAAAGTGACCTGTAAAGACATGGCGTAGCTTAGACGATAGGCAAGTTCGCCTATTGAACTGAAGTTGAACACGGGCGTGGGTTCAATTTCCACTTAGTTTAATTTCCTGGCTGGGTTTTATCCGCACTGTAAAATGAATATCAGGTAATCACATGGCGAATCCTCGGCCTTATCCCGCTAAATATCATTTTCATATCTCCAATTTAATTCGACGTTAAATAATCTAGCAGTTGAAACAACGTCTTTAGTGAATTTATGGTTTCTCAGTGAAGTTATGGTTTTACAGTGCAGTGAATAGTTCCGATCAGTGATAATTTATAGCGTCATTCAAATGTGTTCTATAGTGTCAGTGAACTGTGTTTTACAGTTTCAGTGAAATGTGTCCTAAAGTGTCAGTGAAATGCTTCATAGTGCCACTACAGTGAGTGAGATGAGAGTAAAGTGAAAGACTATTGAAACTTATGTAGGGTTTATACATATGTAGGTTGTATTGTAAAATTAGGTTATTTTATGTTTTATTATTAATTGTAATTTTTGTGTTAAATTGTATTGTGTATTCCTATTGTATTGCGTATATAATTGTATTGTGTATTGTATTGTAATTTTATTGTGTATTGTTAATATTGTGTATACCACTGCCACCGGTGCTTGCCCACTTGCAGTGTAAATAAATACATACATGCAAAAATAACATTAAGATGTCATTAACGCCTTACGAATGACTTCGTAGTATGCAGGTAAGTTTTCATAGTAATATATTTAATTCTTTAACTTTGATTCATGTTATTTTATTAAATGGATAAATCGCAATATAGCGAACGCCAGTAGGGGAAGTTATCCCCACCCACATAAAATGTGCATTCGACACAACACTCGCTTATCACATAGAGTGTCTGATGAGCTAGTAGGGGAAAAGTGGAAGGGATCGTGGGCGGAGCTTCTACGTTCGCTATATTGCGATTTGCCCAAATAAATTATTTCATATTTATTTTCAGTACTATAGCAATTAATGTTAATGAAAAAACATAATATTGGGCTTAAAAGGATAGACTGAGGTGAAATTTCAATCTAAACTGCTCAACTAGTGTCCTGAAAATTTGTGCAGTTATGATGCTGTAGGCTATGTAAATATTATCTGTATTAAGTTATTTAACGTAAAATGATAGTTATTGTTTTCATCAGCACAATACATGGGATAATCATTTCATTCATTCAGTGTTCTCCCAAAGGACAGGTCTTTTCACTGCAAACCCAGCATTCTCCAAACCTTCCTTTTTCTACATTCCTCTTTGTCTCATGATCCATGTATGTTAATATCGTCTATCATCTAATATTTTCTTCTAATCCGAACTCTTCTCCCGTTCACCATTCCTTCGAGTGCATCCTTCAGTAGGCCGTTTCTTCTCAACCAGTGACCCAACCAATTCCTTTTCCTCTTTCTTATCAGTTTTGGCATCATTCATTCTTCATCCAATCTTTCCAACACAGCTTCGTTTCTTATTCTCTCTGTCCACTTCACACATTCCATTCTTCTCCATATCCACATTTCAAAGGCTTTTATTCACTTCGTCGTAATGTCCATGTTTCTGCCCCTACAATGCAACACACCATACAAAGCACTTCACTAGTCTCTTCCTTAGTTCTTTTTTTCAGAGATCCGCAGAAGATGCTCCTTTTTCTATTAAAAGCGTCCTTGGCCATTGCTATTCTCCTCTTGACTTCCTGGCAGCAGCTCATGTTATTGGTTTTACTACAATCCAAGTATTTGAAGCTGTTGTGCTTCATAAATTAATTTTATTTATTTATTCGTTTATTTATTTACTTATTTACTTATTTGTGTATTTATTTACTTGCTTCTTTATAAGATACTTCTTAAAAGTGAAATGCAGTGACAATTTTATGTGCAATATCTCCTACGGGAATTGAGATATCTTAAAGCCGATTTTTTCATAGGTTTTGTCATAGCATTTTACATGGTCACACATCCCCTTTCCCATTTCCTACACCATTGTGGAGTAAAAGTTACCATGCCTGAACATACAGTGGCTCAGTTGGTTAAGGCGCTCGCCTGCCGGTCTGAAGTTGCGCTTGGGCGCGGGTTCGATCCCGGTTGGACTGATCACATGATTGAGTTTTTTCCGAGGTTTTCCCCAATCCCAAGGTGAATGCCAGGTAGTCTATGGCGAATCCTCATCCTCATCTCGCCAATAATAATAATAATAATAATAATAATAATAATAATAATAATAATCCGTGGCGCTACAGCTCGTGAAGGGCCTAGACCGACCAGCCGGCTGCTGGCCTCACGCCCACATGTCGAAGCAGAGGTGGACGATCATCCGACCAGAATGGAGGTATCGTATGGTTAGCACGATGATCCCCCCAGCCGTTATAGTTTTCATTCGCAACCGGATTTCGCTACTTATCGTAGCTCCCCAAGTGCATCACGATGCTGGGTGGGCACCGGTCCCATACACTGGCCGAAATTTCATGAGAAAATTTCTTTCCCCATGAGGACTCGAACCAGCATTCCGTAACGCGAGTCCTAGACAGGATGTCTTAGACCGCGACGCCACGGCGCGGGACTCATCTCGCCATTACCATCTCGAAATCACCCATCTCATAGACGCTAAATAACTTCGTAACTGATACATTGTCGTTAAATAACCAACTCATTTCGCTGGCATTATCATCTTCATTTTATTCAGACTCCAGATAACCATAGGTATTGATGAAGCGTCGTAAAATAAACCACTAAAAATCATTTCCCTTTGCAATTTCAAAGTTATATCCATTATGGCGGCTTTCAAGGTGGCGGAGCTTAGAATTGTGTTTGTAATTAGTTGATTCATTGGTTTTATAATAAATGGGAATGTCTATATTCACCTAACATTAATAGCATGGTTCCAGACTTTTGATTGGAACTGTATAGTGATTATATTAGAGTAATAATAGACACTAAGCCTGCGAGAAGCTAACTTTAGGAATTCGAAGACAAGTATATTGGACGATAACAATGTGAATACATGTACCTGGAGCATTCATATTTTAGTTCGCAATTTTCCGTACTAGCAGGAAAGCCAGTGCACGAACTTTTAAAAGGACTGACATAAATTTTACTATTTATTCTGTCTGTTACGTTCCTTTTTTGAATTTCAAAAGTTTCTTTAGGTCACAACACTTGAATGACTACAATACATGCTGCCAACGATCAGACTAGCGGGGTCTCACCTTTCTGCTATCAGCTGTACATGTGATCAAAATGTTTCCATAGAGCGTTGCGAGCTTATTGTACAAGACGTCTTTACAAATTGAGAGTTGCACCTCGAAAGGGCACAGTGCTATGCAGACGTGGAATACTTGACATGCAGAGCACATAGCGGGGGCGCCCCAATCATGTGGCGTTCATCGACCACAAAATGGGGTTAAAAGTACGGCGAGACCATTTACAGTACCCGCCCACCGGGATGGCAAGCTAAAGGTTGCTAGTCACACTTGCACATTTCAGTAGGTGATTCTTTTTAAGTTTGAATAACATTATTCTTCGAATGTCGCTGGCATGAATCGGACTGATTTTCGCTTAACACTGGCACAACTCCGTCTTTGCAGGACTATTAACTTAATACCTGTGATGTATTTATGATATTTCATTATACAGGGACATCATTTTATTTTTACTTCATCTTTTATTGTACCTGAGTTTTCGAATGTACTTCACTCCCACTCCTTCTACTAACGAAGTTCCAACTGTCCTCCACACAGAACCAAAGCCGCATATAGTAAGCAGTACTGAGTTAGTGAGTATATTACGTTTCAGAAATATGTTCGCCCTTTCCAGTGACGAAAACTTCCAATATTGAATCATATTTTCGCAAAGATACTGTCGTCCGTTTGCCTACGTCGCATCCCGATTTCCCCCACCTGCTTCTGCTCGCTCCACTGTAAAGACTAGTGGCTGGGCTTTCTTAGCTCTTTTCTGAAAACATTAATTTCTGTTAGGAATTAATTGGACGTATACGTAATATTATGCAACTGTTTAAAATAACTTAAAAAAAAGGGCCCCGTTAAGTAATTAACTATCACGTGATAATCCTCCCTTTCTACGATCCTGCGACATAACCTCTTGAACGGACAGCAGATAGCATGTCTGAGTAATTTTATCTGTGCGGGTCGGGCAGAAGTGAAGATTGAATTTACAGTACGTAATGTACTCTTTTATAGAGTAGGTACAGAATTATTTCAACATGAGTTACTAGTACGAAGGACGAAACTGGTAATTAGAATTAGATGCAATAGTTTATAGTGCGATAATATGCACAAAAGAACTGAAGCCTGTATCGAAATGAACGGCCACCATTTTCAAAAATGTGTTTAAATATCCATATTATGATTAATTATTTTTCATTTTAACTTCATTCTCTATATTGTACGCTAATATGCTCTAGACAGTATAATATACACTTCATAATGAATACGTTCGCATGGATAACTCAGTTTGTGAGTAAAAACATTTATTGTTAACACTGTACTGTATTCTGATTAAACAAAACCTAATGAAAACTATCAAACTCAAAATTGTGATATTTCCTACTTTACGTAAATGGTTGAACTACTTTTCTTCCCTCCTATACCTAGTAAAGTGACTTGATTGTATTTTACGCCAGTATCACCGAACTCCAGTCGTGGAGGGGGTAGCAAACGGTGTTTCCGGATCTCAACCATTAATTCAAAGGTATAGCCTGGTTAATATTACAAATGTTAGTAAAAATAAAATGATATCCCTGTATAACCCCAGGGTTCTACGTGAAAATCCTAAGAGTTTCGTGAGTAGTAAATGGTTTTAAATTTTATTTTGTAGTGAAGAGTGTGCTATGAAAAACTAGGTTATACTCGTACAAAAATCACGAAAACATGACTGAATAAAGCCATGAAACCACCAGTGATAATAATAATAATAATAATAATAATAATAATAATAATAATAATAATAATAATAATAATAATAATAATTATTATTATTATTATTATTATTATTATTATTTTGTGTATTTATTTATCTAATAATATTTAATGTGCTTTACAATAGCCAGAGGCCAATAACAGTTCAGCACATGACAATCTCATAACAAAAACATTATCAATGATATCACAAATAGGAGATTACTTGTATTATGGGGAAGGAAACAATAATCACCAATTAGGAACAGGATTCTTTGTTCATAAAATAATAAAATCAGCAATAAAAAGGTCAAATTTATCAGTGACAGGTTATCGTAATTAGTACTGAAAGTTAGATGGTGCGATATCATAGTCATAAATGCTCACGCCCCTACGGAAAAGGGAGACGACCATTTTAAGGATAGCTTCTATGAGCAATTGGGACATACTTTTGATCAGTTATCTAGGTATCACTTGAAAATTTTATTGGGGAATTGCAACGCTAAGGTAGGACGGGAGGATATTTTTAAACCAACTGTTGGAGAATAGAGACTACACGTAACTAGTAATGACAATGGAGTTAGATTAGTCAACTTTGCGACATCAGAAAATTTAATTGTCAAAAGTACAACATTCCCTCATAAGGACATACATAAATATACTTGGACTTCTCCAGCAGGGCATGTAGCACGTAGGCCTATGGGCGAATCCAGAAATGCATATAGAGTGTTAGGAGACCAGAGGGAAAAAGACCTTTGGGGAGGCCGAGACGTAGATGGGAAGATAATATTAAAATGGATTTGAGGGAGGTGGGATATGATGATAGAGAGTGGATTAATCTTGCACAGTATAGGGACCGATGGCAGGCTTATGTGAGGACGGCAATGAACCTGCGGATTTCTTAAAAGCCATTTGTAAATAAGTAAATAAGAAATTACATTAAAAAGTGCATAGGAATAATTACGAGTATTAAAATAATGATAATTGAATATGAAAAGATAGACTCATATAAATTAATAATACAAATTATATGAAACGTGACAAGAATATATTACAATACATACAGTATCTAAACAAAAGACATAAATTAATAACTAACATAAAACTCCAAAAAGTACATAGTACACATTAAATGGATCAAGTTAAATCCATGCAAATAAGCATATTTTATACATCTGGAGACCGGAGAGAGAGATTTAGATCTTCTATTATAAAAAATGTTTTGAAATCATAAACCCTTAGCAGGAATACGAAGGCTGATATTTCTTAAGGATTCACAATCAATATCAGTCTAAGGGCCATATTCATAGACGTTCTTAGCGCGGGCTTCCGGTGGATGATCAGCGAACTAACGTTTTTCTTATTCATAAACCAGTGTTAGCAATATGATGTGATATGAATCCTGTACAAGTAACCAGTCGATAGCCGGGGCTAGTTTAGCACGCTCGTAGCGCCGGCTAGCGAAATGTCTATGAATAGCACCCTGACTTTACAAACAAATAAATAATCAAGATCTTGACGTCTGGCAAATAAACTACAGCAATTGAAATATTTGCAATTAATCTCAGACTTAAAATCATCGGAATTAGGTACAAATCTATAAGAACACAAGGAAATAAATTTCCTTTGAATATTCTCCAATTTAGCTGAGTCAGTGGAAGTAATGAAGTTCCATATAACAGATGCATGTTCAAGCTTGGATCTAACCAACGTATAGTATATAATTAATAGACACAAAGGAGTGGAAAATGAATAAGTTATAGATTTAATTAGATCAAGCATTCTTAATGAATGGTTATAAATATATTGCACATGATCATGGAAATATAATTTAGAATCAGTAAGACACCAAGATCTCTAATACAATCTTTCCTAGTAATTATGACATCTTTAAGAGAATAATTAAATTTTTGGGAAGTAGTTTTCCGTGAGAAGGAAATGACAACAGTTTTGGATTGATTAATTTTCATTCCATTTTCAACAGACCATAATGCAATTGAATTAATATAATTTTGAAGAATTTGACACTCAGCCAGACTATTAATTTTACGAAAGATTTTGAAGGCATCCGCAAATAAAAGGCAGCTGGAACTTATTCTTTTACTTATTATTAGGCTATTATTATTATTATTATTATTATTATTATTATTATTATTATTATTATTATTGTTGTTGTTATTATTATTACCTCGAACAATTTTAAAGTGAACTGCGACAATTAAGTAGGCCTATCTTTCCGAAAATTGGTGTTAAAGTTTTTGATTCATAAACACTTCTGTGGGAACTATCAGCACCTTTGTGTTATTTAAATTGCTACTTTGTTACAGTATATATCCTGTAGAATTTTTAATTATTATAAAGAAACTAACATAATTGAAATTAATATTTCTAAAAACGTAATTGAGTAGTGAAGATTTAGGAACTTCAGAAACACGGGATGGTCTACAGTTATTTCATGTTGTACCTCCAATAATAATAATACCTCCTAACAATTTTACAGTGAACTACGACAATTGAGTATCTTTCGAAAATTGTTGTCAAAGTTTTCGATTCATAAACGCTTCTGTGAGATCTAGCAGCATCTTTATATCAGAACTTTATAAATCCTGCAGTGTGTCATCCGAAATATGTGGAAGACACGGAGAAAATATACATTGTATCCTGAGGTCTGCTGAAACTTTCATTCTGGCTTCTTTCTCCCCGGTGAATCGTGGGCACTAAACTGACAGATGGCTGACGCTTTGTGTTTCCGACGTAACTCACTTTTCTGCCTCCACAAAACTAAAAACCGAACGTTGAGAGAGATAACCGGACATGTGTACAAGAATTGTACCAACATTTCTGTAGCAACGTTTTAACAATTCAACTTTCTTTTATTGTCATGGAAATATTCGCTAATACTTACTTACAAATGTCTTTTAAGGAACCCGAAGATTCATTGCCGCCCTCACATAAGCCCGCCATCGGTCCCTGTCCTGTGCAAGATTAATCCACTCTATATCATCATATCCCATCTCCCTCAAATCCATTTTAATATTATCCTCCCATCTACGTCTTGACCTCCCCAAAGGTCTTTCTCCTTCCTCCCTCTCAACTAACACTCTATATGCATTTCTGGATTCGCCCGTACGTGCTACATGCCCTGCCCATCTCAAACCTCTGGATTTAATGTTCCTAATTATGTCAGATGAATACAATGCGTGAAGTTCTACGTTGTGTGACTTTCTCCAGTCTCCTGTAACTTCATCCCTCTTAGCCCCAAATATTTTCCTAAGAACCTTATTCTCAAACACTCTTAATCTATGTTATTTTAATTATATTACGTGAGTAATACTTGAGTACCACTGTCACTCATTTGCAGTATGAATAAAGACATAATTACAATAATTGGTGCAAAAAAAGCTTTTGAATTGTATTGGATTTGAGAAGGAAATACTACAACCGAGCACTGTAACCTAGAAGATCTATTGCGCTAACACTGGCACATTCTCAACCCTCACCGGCTGACTAAACTACCAGTTTCGAGCACGCATCAACACTCATGTCTAAGTCAGCCCCCTCCGTGCATTGCCAGCCGGTGTTCGGAGGTCATCGAACTGTCGCGTTCTTGTATACGAATACAGCATGCTGTATCATAAACTTAACCCGGGCTGCGGTAATGATGACAGTAGCAAGTGAAAGAATGATTGCAATATGAGTCCCAGCTGTAACGCCGAAATTTTCCCAGTAATTGCACCAGTTGGTTGAGAGAAATCTTCCTAAAATACGAAGCAGGGAATTTGTTCCAACTAGGATTTGAACAAGGGTCTGCTCGTTTCACAGTTATATGCTGTTACTCCAAAGCAGAGGACTGCACAAAAAACTTACTTAACAGAAATGCCACCCAATAATAATTAACTATACAGCAGCCTTGTCAGACTTCAGTGCACATCTCACTCCGTTTCTGGAATCTGTAGAGTACAGGGACGAAACGAGTTTTTTGCGCAAGTAGTGAGTAGAGGGGGCGAGTCCAATGACCGCTCTGGGGGAAAACATTGCTTGAAGACGAGCGTCTAAAATGCCACTCCAACTATCACTTTCTGCCATGCGCATCTTACGCCTTAGCGACCGTCAGGCATTGCAACTAGCAATACACTCTAGCACTGAAAGGTTCCGCCCATTCGCTTGCCATAGGCTCCACCCAAATGCGTCGACTTACACTACAGTATCCAGAAACTGAGTGTAGAAAATCGCGAGCTCTGTAATGCTATTATCGCCGCAGTCTCATGCTTAACATTCGGCAGGTCTTTGAAATTTAATTGTATTATTGTTTTCAATTTCTTGTGTCACCGCTCCAATCACTCGCCTGAATTTCAATGTTGCAACCAATAAGCTGCTTCCATTATAAAATGACACCTACTTGTCTAATTCACGTGGACTAAAACCGAGGTTGCAATGTCTTGTGCTGAGGACGAACATTAAGGTATGTCATTAAAAATTATTATTAAATAGTTATTATTAAGAGTTAAGAATGTCAACGTACTCGTAGACTATATGAAATAATAATAATAATAATAATAATAATAATAATAATAGCCATTTAACAGTATAACAAACTAGTGCTTATTATTATTATTATTATCGAGGAAGTAGATGTGACAACGTGACGCTTAGAGTGAAACTTACAGAGCAACAATCGGTCGGCAAAATTATATTTTATAGTCCCGTCGCTCTAATTTCCGGCAGCCAATCGCGTTGCAGGTAGGCTACATTTAAACGTATGCGTCTTGTGATTCGCTGAGGAAGACGTCATGCATTTCCTAAGGCTCGATAAATACTTAATATAATCGCCCGCCATTTTCGCTCTTTCGTTGGCGTTCTCAGAAAGCACACGAAGACGTTATTTACCGCTCAATTATTTGCTGCATTACAGTGAGTTTGATTTATTATCATACGAGCTACGACATGATAATGTTTCACGGTGTGGCAAATAGATTCCACGTATGGTAGCTCGGCAACGAAAGAACAAAAATGGCGAACGATTCTCCTACCTAGACTATATGGAGCCTTCACTTCCTAAGACGTAAGCAAAGAGAAGGAATCACGCCGGGAATAACAGCGTCGCGACTATAAAAGCACACCGCACGTTATTGTATGATGCCGGTATGTTAAGCATGAGGCCGCGGCGATACCGCGGGTGCCTGGTCTGATGTAGGAGAGGAGAGCATCCAGCCCGAAGGGAAGGGTTATACGCAACGAAAATACAGTATCACTACAAACTACGTACAAATAAGTACATTATGTTTGGACTAAGAACTCTAATATTTATATTTTCTTGTACTGATTCGTAGCATTATCTTCAGAAAAGAATAAAAATTTAGCCAGCATAATAACAACAACAACGTAATAGTACATTATGCAACGAGCCTATAATGATAGTAATTAAGACGCGAGTATGTTTGTTTATGAAACGAGCGCAAGCAAGTTTCATAATTTTCATAAGAGCGTCTTAATTACCATTATAGGCAAGTTTCATACGACTTTTTATGCTCAACCATATTTCTAACTTGAAATTATTCAGAAGTATTCATTTTATTCGTATCTGACTCAAGAGTGGAAGTGACCTTGTGCATAGCTTTTAAATTGTGAGATGTGCGCAGACGCGAAAGTATTGATTTTTTCCGAGGAACAATAATGTCATTGACCTTGAAATAATCTAGAGAATAACATAAACTAATTTTGATATAACCTGGAAATTGATTGAGAATTGAAAAACGAGATGACAAATTGAATTTATTTGAGTATTATTTACAATTAACGCTAATTATTATAGTAACAGAACATAACCTTTCTAACAATCGGACAGTAACAAAACGTAGCTAAGTGCGGCGGCATTCTAATCAAACGTTAAAAATCGAACATCTGCTGCCATCGTGCACTAGTATTAACAATTATTAATAACTAATTATTTATTTTGCAAGACATTGCAACCTCGGTTTTAGTCCACATGGATTAGACAAGTAGGTGTCATTTTATAATGGAAGCAACTTATTGGTTGCAACAATGAAATTGAGGCGAGTGATTGGAGCGGCGACACAAGAAATTGAAAACAATAATACAATTAAATTTGAAAGACCTGCCGAATGTTAACCCGTAAGCACACGCGCTGGGGTAAAAAATACCCAGGCGTTATTTTATTTGTTGGCAACACTGTCCACCAATTTTAAATTCATCGCGCGTTTTCAGTATCTTTCTTTCAGATCTTTGTGCATTGTTGTACGTATGATTGAGTTAGTTTTCTTGTGGCTGCATAAGTTTACACATGTTTATATAAAGAGCGGGTAAGAAATACCCCGCGCGTGTGCTTAAGAAGCAGTGGTAGCGAATAATTTTGATAGTGTTCCATTTGTGTTTTACATTTCAAAATGGACTTAGAGTCTAGACAAAGTCGTCAAATAGTAGGCTGGCTGGATGAAGAAGACGAACAAGAAATTATTCAAGGTGAATCGGAAGATGAAGATGATCATATTTCGGAAAGTGACCATAATACCGATACAGAACAGGAACAGGAAGCAGAGAGTAGTGATGATGACTGTGACAACACTCCACTATCTCAGTTTACTACTTACAAAGGTAAAGACGGGACTTCTTGGAGGAAGAGTGTACCACCTCGAAATGTCAAGACCAGAGCGTGCAATATAGTTACTCACCTTCCGGGCTGTAAGGGACAAGCTCGCCAAGCAAAGTTACCACTAGAAACCTGGTCGTGTCTAATAGATGATAACATCATAGATGATATTGTCAAGTACACAAATATTTACATCAGATCTATCCAGAACAATTTCGTTCGCGAACGTGATGCTTCGATAACTGATCAGACTGAGATAAAAGCACTTTTTGGTCTGTTATATTTTGCTGGTGCACTGAGGTCAGCTAAACTCAACGCTAAAGATTTGTGGACAACTGATGGAACAGGAATTCCTTTGTTTCCAGCAACAATGGGAATAAACAGATTCTTCTTTCTTTTGCGGTGCCTTCGTTTCGACGACATTACTACAAGAGAAATTAGAAAAGCGACTGATAGACTCGCTCCAATAAGAAGTGTTTTTGACTCTATCATAAAGAACTTCCAGAAAAGTTATACAGTTGCTGAATATTGCACTATCGATGAAAAATTGGAGCCCTTCCGAGGACACTGCTTATTCAGACAGTATATCAAAAGCAAACCAGCCAAATATGGCATAAAAATATTTGGACTAACTGATTCCCGCACTTTCTATGTGTTGAACTTGGAAATATACTGTGGTATGCAACCAGAAGGCCAATATCATCAATCAAATTCTCCATCTGATGTGGTCAAACGGCTGATTACTCCTATTAGTGGAACTGGAAGAAATGTTACGTTTGATAACTGGTTTATGAGTGTGCCACTTGCCAAAGAACTTCTCAGTGATCACAACTTAACATGTGTTGGAACTGTAAGACTAAATAAACGTGAAATTCCTCCTGAATTTGTGCAGAAAAGGCGTGAACAATTTTCCAGTATTTTTGGATTCCAGGATAGACTGACTCTCACGTCCTATGTTCCAAAACCAGGAAAAGTTGTTCTAGTAGCTTCCACTATGCATTATGATGATGCACTTGATCCAGACACCAGAGAGGAAAAGAAACCGGAAATAATAACGTTTTACAATGCTACTAAAGGAGGCATTGATGTAGTGGATGAACTATGCGGTACATACAGCGTGTCCAGGAAATCCCGACGTTGGCCACTTACCGTGTTTTTTGGTCTTCTCAACATCACAGCAATTAATTCTCTAGTTATTTATAAAACTAACAATGCTACTTCACAAGGACCAATCATCCGCCGATCATTTCTGAAGGAACTGGCTCTTGGATTAGTGAAAAATCATTTGGCTCATCGGTTGACATTGAAGAATTTGCCTTTGGAAATCAGATCCACTATTCGAAGAATGAATGGTGTGGAGGAACTAACCCAACCAACACAGAAACGAATGAAGATGTCTTCATGTCGATGTGAGGTATGTCCTAGGAAGAAGGATCATAAAACTACTACTTCATGCCATAGGTGCAACAAGATGATTTGTAAAGAACATTCGGTGCCTTTTTGTGAGGAGTGTGCTGATACCGGAAGTGGTGATAGTGTGTGAGTGGACGAATAACGCCCATAAATACTTTTCCTTTCATTTTTACATTTGTGTATGCATTGAGATAAAAAATATAATATTGTGGTGTTTTTCTGTCGAAGACATTCACCCAAAATTAGTATTCATATGATTATGTTAAATTAAAAAAAAAGTGTTCAAATTACTTTAAAATATTCCTAACAATTATAAAATTATAGCATTTCATTATTGATTATATTTTGTTATTAGTAACACTTTATTTATTTTGGGGTAAAAAATACCCAACGCGTGTGCTACCGCTATAAAATATTGTGCGTGTGCTGGCGGGTTAAGCATAAGACTGATTTTATAATAAAAGGTAACAATACCCTTCTGCTTGTATTGTTGTTCCAGTTTTCTGTCATAAACGAGACGAATGAGTTCTAATTGCAAGGTTGGCGGTATATCTAATTTAAACACTGAAAGACATGTGAACTTACCTTTGTTATACAAGACCCTTGCTACCCCCCTCTTACAGCTGCGGGAGGGGAAACGATCCGTGTACCTATGAGCAGGGACTAGCTAGGCAAGGATGCAGAGCTTGGGAAGAGAGAGGTGGAAGAATGGGGAAAGAGTTTGTTCTCCGTCCACAATCTCTGGCCTTGAATTACGTATCTGTGACGTCCGCAAACACACTGAATACATATTTCCTCTCCATCTAACATTTGCAATGACGTGTGGGGATGAAAGGAAGGTATGAGTCACGTGTCCCGGCTTGTGATGTGTGCCACAATTGTAGCACAGTTTTACATCCCTAGGCTAGAGCAAGCAAATTCGTACAGCGAGTACTGATTGACATGTCTGATCTACACCATACCAATATGGTAACAGGAACTGCCTCAGAAATCTCTGTAGAATCTCTTGAGCTCAAAATGAATCACGAAATTCTTATTCACCTCACCTTTTCCTCTTGACTGTTGTATGCACATTAGATCAACTTTAAACTGAGTGCAGAAGGATTTCCAACCTGCCCGTCCATGCACACATATACGCACGCGTGCGCTTCTCCCACACAAACATTTTAGACATTTTTATCTCGAAGAGTACGGGTGGGCGCTTCCTGCTAGGTCCTGGAGTCACTGCAGACTTCTAATCACTCCTCTTGCCATGATGAATTCTAATAAAGTAGGATGAGCGACGAGGCGACGTTGTGATCGCCACCTCGCATTCCATTTTTCTTTTGTTTGCAATTTTGAAAGCGCTCCCGCAGCATGAGAACGTGACCTGAAGGTTAAGATGCTGGGAGAATGCAGCATCTCGCCCTGCTATGCTCTGGATTCCATTTATCTGTACGTTCCCCTCATCCACTACACAACTTGACGCAACATTATCAGGACAAAGCTCTCGCTTATTCGATGCGGCTTATGTGGCACGCGAGAGAAACCCTTGAATTCATCTTCGTATGGACTTTGTTGTGTCATGTGAGTTAACCTGATACAAACTCTCTTGCCATCGCTGCAAACACTTCTGTTTATCCCTTTAGATTTATCGGATCTATATCATATACTGTCCCTTAAATGCGGAGAGAGGAAAGCTTTTGAATTTATTGTGTGTTGACTTGGTTATACAGGGACATCATTTTATTTTTACTAACATTTCTGATATTAACCTGTATATACCTTTGGATCAACGGTTGCTACTCCCTTCCACGACTAGATTTCGATGACACTGGCGTAATATACAAACAAATCACTTTACTAGGTATAAGAGGGAAGAAAAGTAGTTCATCCATTTACGTAAACTAGGAAATATCACGCTTTTGAGTTTGAAAATTTTCATTAGGTTTTTGTTTAATCAAAATACAGTGCAGTATTAACAATGAGTGTTTTTACTTACGAACTGCGTTGTCCATGCGGACGTATTCATTATCCAGTGTATATTATACTGTCTACAGCACATTAGCGCAGATTATATAGAATGAAGTTAAATTGAAAAATAATCATAATTTGGATATTTAAATGGTGGCCGTTCATTTCGATACAGGCTTCAGTTCTAATGTATGTAATTCCAATTACCAGTTTCGTTCTTCGTACTAGTAGGCCTAACTCATGTTGAAATAATTCTGTACCTACTCTATAAAAGAGTGCCTTACGTACTGTAAGTTCAATCATCACTTCTGCTCGATCCGAAAAGATAAAATTACTCAGACATGCTATCTACTGTCCGTCCAAGTGGTTATGTCGCGGGATCGTAGAAAGGGGGGAAATCACGTAACAGTTAATTACTTAACGAGGCCCTTTTATTTAAGTTATTTTAAATAGTTGTATGGGTATAATATTACGTAGACGTCCAATTCCTAACAGAAATTAATGTTCTCAGAAAAGAGTTAAGACAGCTCAGTCACTAGCCTTTACAGAGAGGCGAATAGAAGCAGATGGGGAAAACCGGAATGCGACGTAGGCAAATGGACGACAGTACCTGTGCGAAAATGATGCAATTTGAAAGCTCACTGGAAAACTCGAACATATTTTTGGAACGTAGTGTTTATTATGACCGTAAGGATACTATGACTGTATATGCTGTCTTGGATCTGTGTGGAGGACGGTTGAACTTCATTAGTAGAAGGGGTGGGAGTGAAGTACATTAAAAACTCAGATATAATAAAAATTGAAGTAAAAATAAAATGATGCCCCTGTAGAACATGACTCGCTCTAATAAAACAATACCTATAGGGCGTTCAAGGTTTAGAAAATGCCCTTAGGTATATATGTGTCGTATTAGCAGACGTAACCTTCTTTGTAATATAACTAAAATAAATTATTTACGTATTTTCTAAAGTATATAAAATAGCAAAGTAAATCTTTTCCATTTATTTATTCTATTATTCAACATAACTATGTACTGTGGGTCCCTATCACCACGGCATGGCGAGTCCTCAGGTTAGGGATAAAGGAGACGGCCTCCAGATATGGAGGGTAGCTGCGAATATATTGAATAAGCAGTCGTGGACAGCCGATAATGGGTGGTCCTCCAGCTTGGGGGTTGGGCGAAGGGCTAACAACCTATCACTGTAAAAAACAGCTTGTTACAAATCCATACAATAAGCCTCGGAATGGGACTGATTCTTTGGCACGACCACAGCAAAGTTGGGAAACCGGAGGGAAAAAGACATTTATGGAGGATGATATTAAAATTGATTTAAAGGAGGTGGGATATCATGATAGAGAGTGGTTTGATCTTGCACAGGATAGGGACCGATGGCGGACGTATGTGAGGGCGGCAATGAACCTGCGGATCCCTTAAAAGCCATTTGTTAGTAAGTAAGTATTATTGAGTATAACCTAATATACAGAATGGACTGTAAGTAATGTGGATAACTTCAGGGGGCTATTCTTTGAGATATTTCAAACAAAAAAATTTAATACAATTTCGCTTGTTTTGTTTTCTTTTCGAGATAAAAAATGTGTTATAAGAAATATTTGATAGCGTGTTTTGGAAAAGTCATTGATTGAATTCCCAATATGATTAGTCAATTTATGAAAGCAATGTATTATGACAATAAATGACTGAAAGAATTTTAGTTTTTTCCTTTAAATGTACAGTAATTTGATCTCAACAAATGTAACTTTTCGTTCTGAAAAGGAATTTTAAAATGTTACATTTATTTGGATCAAATTTCTGCATATTTAAAGGAAAAAATTGAAATTCTTTCAATCACTCATTATCATAATACACTACTCCTTTAAATAGACTGAGCATAAAACCAATGGCTTTTCCAAAACACGCTATGAAATGTTTCGTATAAAACTATTTTTATCTAAAGAAGGAAGCAAAAACGAGCAAAATTGTATTGAACCTTTTGGTTTAAATATCTCAAAGAATAACCCCCTGAAATTAATGACATTATATACGGTTTACCTTGCATAAGTGCATTGAAGAAAAAGGAATTTGTTAGTGAAGATCATGAAGAAACATTTATTATATGACTGGTCTGTTCCATCTCATATCTACAATGGACTGTTTTCGTGATAGACTGGGATACTGTTTGGCTGTGAATGGTTCTCATTTTGAGCATCTGTTGTCAAGTTTGGTTAGTCATTATGTTTTGTTTAGCTTTATGGTCTATACAACATGATTTTAAATACTTATTTGTCTCAAATTTGAAGTCCAGGAAGCAAGTTTAATAAATACTTAAGCGACAAGAAACGGGAGAATAGGTAAAGTCTCTACACATTCATACGTAAAATTTAATGAAGATTCGGAATATGTAAATTTTAATATATAGTAACTTTAAACAAATTTGTTTACTGTCACAATCTATATGTCTGAATAACTGTTTCTGAACACTGGCATAATATTGTATGATCTATCTCCAACAGTTTTTGCATGAAACCTTTTTTTTGTAAAATTAAAATTTAAGACGTTACTAACAATATTCAATACTTACTGCATATTACATTAGGAAAGTCAAAGACAACAGAGAGAATCTGGAATTGAACGGGCTACATCAATTAGGTACTTGTTTATGCGGATAACGTGAATATGTTAGGAGAAAATCCACAAACGATTAGGGAAAACACGGAAATTTTACTTGTAGCAAATACAGAGATAGGTTTGAAAGCAAATCCCGAAAAGACAAAGTATATTTTTATGTTTCGTGATATAAAATTGACATAGTACGAAATGAAAATATAAAAATAGAAAATTTATCCTTTGAAGAAATGGGAAAAATGAAATATTTTGGAGCAACAGTAACAAATATAAATGACACTCGGAAGGAAATTAAACGCAGAATAAATATCGGAAATGCTCGTTATTATTCGGTAGAAAAGTTTTTGTCATCCAGTTTGCTCTCAAACAAGCTGAAAGTTAGAATTTATAAAACAGTTATATTACCGGTAGTTCTGTATGGTTGTAAAACTTGGACTCTCACTTTGATAGAGGAACAGATGCTAAGGCTGTTCGAGAATAAGGTTCTTAGGAAAATATTTGGGGCTAAGAGGGATGAAGTTACAAGAAAATGGAGAAAGTTACACAACGCAGAACTGCATGCATTACATTCTTCACTTAACATGATTAGAAACATTAAATACAGACGTTTAAGATGGGTAGGGCATGTAGCACGTATGAACGAATCCAGAAATGTATATAGTGTGTTAGTTGGGAGTCCAAAGCCAAAACCACCTTTGGGAATGCCGAGACGTGTATGAGAGGATAATATTAACCCCTTCAGGCCTGATGTACAGTAGTGGCAAAAAAACCGGACCGACCCTTGTAGCTGATTTCAGAGCCTTGTTCACTCCAGAGCAAGATAGACTGGTAACTAAGACTTTCGTGGTTCGAATCCTGCCTGGGAAGGAATCTTTTTTTTTTTTTTTTTTTTTGTTCCTTATTCAGATTTATTCCCAATACTCTTCGATTGCTGGTAAAATTCATGTTCTGTGAATAATAAGTTAATTAAGTAGTAAAATATCGCTGCAATCGGAAAGTATTGGGAATAAATTTGAATAAGGAACAAAAAAGAGTTTCCTTCCCAGGCAGGATTCGAACCACGAAGGTCTTAGTTACCAGTCTATCGTGCTCTGGAGTGAACAAGGCTCTGAAATCAGCTGCGAGAGTTGCCGCCACTGTACATTATAATGTACATTGTTTCTGTCTTTCTTTTTTGGAATGTCTTCGATACTTTTAAATATTTTGAAAAATTCAATGCAATAGAAATATAGAATATTATTTTTGAAACATTTCTATACCTGAATTAAAAATAAAATTTAAAAATTTTAGGGCCCCCGGGGTCAAAATTTTCCCCAAATTTTGATTTTTTGTTAAGATTTGATTTGGGAATTTTGGATTCCCAGAATGATTATGTGACCATTTTTTTTTTTCAATTTTGTTCAATATAAATTCAGGTCTGAAGGGGTTAAAATGGATTTGAGTGAGGTGGGATATGATGCTAGGGACTGGATTAATTTTGCTCAGGATAGGGAATGTTACGGGTTTATGTGAGGACGGTAATGAACCACCGGGTTCTCTAAAAGTCATTTGTAATGAAGTAACTCTTTTAGATTACAATTTATATTGCAACAGGGTAATGTTTATTGCCATCAGAATATCACTTTCCTTAAAAATTATTTCTCCTTTCCTAAGTGCAGTTTCAAACTTGAAATACATAAAATCCTCATTTCGGGTATGTCGATTACACAAATCTATTTGATTTAATTTGGGAGGTTACGGAACAGCCACCGGTCCGTCTGTTTCAATATTTACTGGGGCTGTTAAGCAAACTCACCCCAATCAAGCTAAGATACCCCGTACAACTCTGCAAACAGAAATTGTTTCGTGGTAAAGCGGACTCGTCATGGTATTTCTGATTGTATTGCTCTCGTACTATCCTATCTAGTTTAACCTACATTCAATTTATGCTCTAATTTTCACCCAGTATAAAGTGGAATTAGTGTACCGTTGTAGTTCATTGGAGACAGTTCTGACTCCAACATGCGGGACACTTATCTGATTCCTGAAAGTATGGAGAATAATATTTCCCTTTCATGAAAACTCCGTGAGGGTTCCCACTATACACAGGGTGAATATAAAATGCCGTGTTCGAAGACCAGAGCCTGATAGAGGATAATGTGGTGATAAAATCCGATTTGGGAACCGTCGTGGTATGATGATTAGTTATGGATATATTAGAGCAGCCGTGGCGAAAATGCGACTCACGAGCACATTGTGGCTCGCAGTGCATTTTCCCTTGCTTCCTACCTACAACCCTCACCCTCTCACTCACTGGAGTCAAACTCTGTTCCATTTGTATTTGTCTCTGACCTGCGAGTGGCGTATCGTCGCAATGTCTCTCTCGAAACCATGTACCTCTATAAAAACGAAAGTTTCAAGTAGGATGGGAGGATGCATTTTTTTGCTGGCAATATGATGAGAATATTAAATGTATGATTTGTTCACAAGTATTACTCGAAAAACGGCTGTATAACATAAAACGGCATTATAAGTTACTGCATGTTACTCATGAAACATTAAAAGGTTAAGTGTTGTTATTATTATTATTATTATTATTATTATTATTATTATTATTATTATTATTATTATTATTATTATTATCTCTGTACTCCATCCTTTTTCAGCAGATGTACGAATAATGCGGTTAGATCTTCAATTTAAACTAACATATTTACAATGTGATGTTAAATGAAAGCTAGCTGTAAGGACTTGACAATTGTTGAACTTTTCAAATCTTTGGCAAAAAATAAATATTTGAAGCTTCGTTCTTTCGCGTGCTCTGTTGAAGCCATGTTAGCTACAACTTACGTTTGTGAAAAATTATTTTCAACAATGAAAATAGTAAAAATCAAATTTAGATCACGACTGACAGACAAATACCTTCGTGATCAACTACGACTGGCAGTAAGTGACATAATTCCTGATTTTGAAACTCTGTCGCAGAGACATTCTGAAGATAGTTAATTTTAGGTTGTGATAATGTGACCTATGTTTTCTTGTTCATTTCTTTCTTCGTTACACGTACTAAACATTAGTTTGTAGCCTTGTACTGTATATAATTTTATTTAAGTGCTTGACGTAAGGAAAATGAAAAACCGTTAATGTCAGTTTGCTTCACTTCCCCTTCGGGTGTCCGCCTCCCTCCATAGATGCTATGCACGTTGCAGCTTACACAGAGGCTAGGCGCACGATAGCATTTTCGCCACGGCTGTATTAGAGGCAATATGCACAAGTCAAATGGGATAATAGTTACTTTTGATCCATAGCGCGTAGTAATTGAAAAATCAAGGCTTTAGATTTCTAAATCTTCGTTCCTAGCAACACTCAATAAAGCCAAAGCGCTTTTGCATTGGTTCATTTAAGAAAAGCTTGAATAGCTGTGTTGAAATAAACATGGCAACAAGAGTGAAAGAAATTTATTGACCCTTCTGCTACCAAGTGGGGTAATAGGATTGCCCCAGTGATAATTTTTTAGTGTTGTTTTCATTTTTCTCCATATTTATTTTTGAAATTCCATATTTGTCAGTTATATGTCTGCTAACATTTTTAAATAAGAACAATATAAATAATTACCCTACTTTACGAAGTAATTCGCTTTATTCATGTAGAGTGACCCTTATTACCCTCCTTGGTAGTGTGTATCATGAAAATTCAAGGATATGAAATTCACTCTGCAGCTTAATTTTCTTTATTTCTGAATTTGGTTTCAAATTTCAAATTATTTCCTTTTGTATTATCTATATAATTATTTGTACTGTTATTTATATTGTCATGACCTTTGGTTTATAATTCATTTTATTCTTTTGTGTTATGATTATTCTAAAAGCTATTTTATTAGAAATAATTTATTAGTGTAGCCTTTTTTCGAGATGTCTATTGTAGTATAAGTGTTGTTCGAATATTTGAATGTCAACAAAAAACCTCATTTTTATTTGTAGTTTTATTCATTGATCCATTTTATAGATTTATATATATTTATTTATATATATTTATAGATTTTTTTAGAATTTAATTTTATTATAAACAAATGTTTTCGATATCTCCATGATTTAAGATATTGTATTCCAACATTTAAGCTTCAAAAATTATCTGAAATTATTTCCAATGTATGCTATAGTACTGTGACATTAATAGCTTGTGTCTCAGCGAAACTTACAAAAGAGTCCGTATAGGTCAGTCTCTGATTCATTTTCAATTCACTGCGGGCTAAAGTAAGCAGATGCACTATCACCTTTACTTTTTAACTTTGCTCTAGAATATGCCATTAGGAAAGTTCAGGATAACAGACAGGCTTTTGAATTGAACGGGTTACAACAGCTTCTTGTCTATGGGGATGACGTGAATATATTAGGAGAAAATCCAGAAACGATTAGGGAAAACACGGAAATTTTACTTGAAGCAAGAAAAGCGATAAGTTTGGAAGTAAATCCGAATAGACAAAGTATATGATTATGTCTCGTGTCCAGAATATTGTACGAAATGGAAACATAAAAATTGGAGATTTATCCTTCGAAGACATGGAAAAATTCAAATATCTTGGAGCAACAGTAACAAATATAAATAACACTCGGGAGGAAATTAAACGCAGAATAAATATGGGAAATGCCTGTTATTATTCATTTGAGAAGCTTTTGTCATCTGAGGAGCATCGTTTCAAAACGTATTAAGTCCCCCGTTGACGAAATTAAATTTGTTACTTTATATTTATTTATCTTTCATGCTGTGAAGTCTGATGGTTCCAAGTCGTCATATTTGTAAACTGTGAAACAAGTACTTAAAAATGGTTTTGTGTAGTGTTTTGAAAACTTCTCTGGTTTACGAGTCATCCAGTTTTTCGTCGTTCGTGTAAAAAAATTGTAAGTTGCACATAATACGTTTTGAAACGATGCTCCTCATCTAGTCTCCTTTCAAAAAATGTGAAAGTTAGAATTTATAAAACAGTTATATTACCTGTTGTTCTCTAAGTTTGTGAAACTTGGACTCTCATTTTGAGAGAGAAACAGATATTAAGTGTGTTTGAGAATAAGATTCTTAGGAAAATATTTGGGGTAAGAGGGATGAAGTTTAAGGAGAATGGAGGAAGTTACACCGCACGCGTTATATTCTTCACCTGTCATAATTAGGGACATTAAATCCAGACGTTTTATATGGGCAGGGCATGTAGCACGTATGGGCAAATACAGAAATGTATATAGAGTGTTAGTTGGGAGAACGGAGGGAAAAAGATCTATGGGGAGGCCGAGACTTAGATGGGAGAATAATATTAAAATGGGTTTGAGGGAGGTGGGATATGATTATAGTGGATTAATCTTGTACAGGATAGGGACCGATGGCGGCCTTATGTGAGGACGGCAATGAACCTTCGGGTTCTTTAAAACCCATTTGTAACATTGATATAGGTGTACCTCAGGGGACGATTTTAGGTCCTGTTTTGTTTTTAATATATATCAACGATTTACTTAAAATTGACATTGAGAAATATTCTGGTACTCTGTATTCTTATGCTGATGATACTGTGGTTATATTTAGCGGTTCGAGTTGGAATGAAACTTATCAAAATTCTAACAGTGGTATTAATATTATTAAAGAATGGCTGGATGCTCACTTACTTTCTTTGAACGTTTCTAAAACAAAATTAATACCATTTTCATTAACATCACATGGCCTTGAGCAACTAGAAATAAATAATTATATAAGTATAACTATACATGATTGTAACCTACTTACTTGCTCATGTAACACTTTGAGTATATCTTCACAAGTTAAATATTTAGGCATTATTATTGACCAACATTTAAAATGGGACAAGCATATCTCCTTTCTGTGTAACAGATTGCGTAAAACAATCCACAAATTTTCCATTCTACGCTCTTATTTACCTGTTCATGTTCTGCGTACTGTGTACTTAGCTCTGTTTCAATCAATAATTCAGTATGGTATTTTAGGTTGGGGAGGAATGGCAAAATCGACTCTCCGTCCTTTAAATCTGCTCCAAAAAAGAATTATCAAAATTTGTCTATATAAACCTTTTGATTACCCAACAAAATTAATTTTTCAGGAATTTGGTGTATCAAATCTAGAACAAATTTATAAACAAAAATTGCTGATTTACTTCCATAAAAACCACAATAAATTTAAATTTGATCCTCATGAATACCAGACGAGACAAAACTACAGTTTCTTTCTAAATACTCCCAAATGCCACACAACTGCTGGATTAAAACACAGCAGAAATTTTGGACCCAAAATATATAATACATTAATTAGAGCTTACCCTGAGCTAAGTACACTTAACACACATAGATTTAAGAAACAAATCAGATTAATTATTTAATTGTTTAAGCTAATTGAGTTAAAAATTGTTACTCTAATATTCATGTACTTCTGTATTTTCTATTTGTATATAGACCCTGTTATTACATGCTGTATGTATTTATTAATGTGATTGTGCTCAATGAACTCTCGTAATTTTTTTATATATTTTGTATAACTGATCTGAACTGCGCCCGAGCACGAGCTTCTGCTCTTTCGGGCTGCAATGCCTAATGTAGCTCAAGTGTATAGTATTAATAAATATTATTATTATTATTATTATTTATATTTTTGTACATGTTGTTTTACTAACAATAAACAAATACATGTGTTCTCAAAAAAAAAAATGTCACTAATAACATATCTAAGTTCTTTAATTATTCTGGTATGCGCTTTCAACACTGTATTTTGAACCACCTTGAATTTTAAAAAATAGGACGATTATTTTACATTTTTATATTTTATGGAAGTCTATAGTCAATAACACATACATTGTTAATATTCGTAATGTTTAACAAAGATTGATATGTGATTTTAATAGCGGTAATTGTATTACTCTCCTTGTTATTAGTAAGTTATAAATCTTGGTAGTAGGAGGGTTAAACAGAAGTATATTTGAAAATAAAACAATATCTCATAACTTTTGTATAAGTCTGTACATTATTAAATCTGGTGCGGTTTATGGAAATTTGAAGCGTTAAAATGTAATGACTAGCCATTTTTACTTCGGGAGCTTTGGAACATTTATATTCTTTGTTAATATGTTCTTGACTATGTTCCACAAAGCTTAGCATTTAGAAGCGACAAAAAAACTTCCACTACAACAATTATGCATATTTTAAAAGTTACATAGAAGCTATTAGAACAGAGAGCAATAGAGAATGTTTTTCCTGAGATAAAATTGTTTTTATTTTCTGGCAAGTATTTAGAAATGTATTCACTTTATTCGTATTAAGCTATTGTATTCGGAATAAAATATTTACGTCTAAGAACCAACTGTTTAGTTTAACAGCAGGAGGATATAGCACTTTGATCAGACAACGCTCCGCTCTACTGATTCGTTGGAGACTCGAAGAGTGTCAAATTTATATACAGGAGTTTTGAATCAAGGGATAATTACATTTGATGATTGACGATTCTCCACTTCGTTTGTGTCTTTCAGTAGCTTACATTGTATTTTCGATATTTTCTCTCTTAGTCACTCAAAAGCATGCAAGAAAGTTCAGACGAGGAGACAAACTAAAGAATAAGAATGGGATGGAAGAAATTCTGGTCTCTAAGATTCATCCTCCTTCACAAATTCTTAAGGGGAGTTGGTCGTTATCGCATGCAAAATAATGTTAAAAAGTAGCCTATACTCAAGCAGTCATAAATGTAATACAATTTATCAGAGATCTTTCATTTTTTTACTGATATACACATTAAGCTTTCAAATAAAAAAGAATGGTTACTCTAGAGTAAGTCTTTATCCTTAAATTGATTTTTGAATTTAAAAATGATTTTTTTTTATAAATTCACTACATGCCTATGATTAGGTACACTTTATTCACTCATCATAGCGCACATTGAATTGAAATTTTAGCCACTTACAGCTAATAGATACTGAAACTTACCTTACTAGAATTATTAATATATCTGCAATATTATGGGCATAGGGCTTATACCAATCATCACTGTCAATAAATAAAAAAAAAAAAAAATTGACGATGAAGATTGGTATAAGCTCTATGCTCATAATATTGCTGATGTATTAATAATTTTGGTCGGGTGTGTTTTAATATCTATTAGCAGTAAGTGGCTACAATTTCAATTCAATGTATGCTATAATAATTGAATAGAGTACACCTGATGTCAGGCATGTGGTGATTTTATAAAAATAAATATGTTTAAAATAAAAAAAATATTTTAAGGGTAAAGATTTACTCTACAGTAACCATTCTTTTTTTTAATTTAAAGCTTAATGTGTATACATATATCACTAAAAAAATAAAAGAGCTCTGATAAATGGCATTAAATTTATGACTGCTTGAAAATAGGCTATTTTTACCATTACTTTGCATGTGATAACGACCAACTCCCCTTAAGCCACTGGCTAAAAATCGATGTTTTGGAGAGCTGCGTCTTCCCAGACATGCTATATGGAAGTCAAACCTAGTCGCTGACAAATTCCCAAATGAAGATACTGAGAGTACATTAGCCAACGCAAGTAGTGATGACCCGAACAAGCATGAAGGATACAGCGGTCCAAGCATTACAGCTGAGGTGTAGATGAGGTGGTCACGTGTTGAGACTCAACCAGTCAAGATGGGCCTATGCATCAAGTGTACGGGACCCGAGAGTAGGGAAGAGAGGCCGAGGCAGACCGAGGCGGCGTTGATCAAACCTGTTCAGAGATACAACAGGAGCAGTATGGTTTTTTTAGTTGGTTATTTTACGACGCTGTATCAACATCTCAGGTTATTTAGCGTCTGAATGGAATGAAGGTGATAATGCCGGTAAAATGAGTCCGGGGTCCAGCACCGACAGTTACCCAGCATTTTCTCAATGAGTTGAGGGAAAAACCCGGAAAAACCTCAACCAGGTAACTTATCTCGACCGGGATTCGAACCCGGGCCACCTGGTTTCGCGGTCAAATGCGCTAGCCGTTACTCCACAGGTGTGGACAGCAGTATGATCCGGAACAGCAACACACTGAGAAGATTTGAAATGTCTGGAAAGAACAGCGCTTCAAGCCATAACAATGTAAATATGAAGGGCCAAGCAAACATCTTAAAAGAGGGTAGTAAATTTCGAATCGATAAATGCTTGGATTGCTCTGTGCTTCATATAAATAAAGCATGTGGGTGGCAAGACTATCTGTCTTCCTCCAACGAGCTTAGCGCTGGGACCTGAGGTATTCTTGCCATCGGTGCGGGGTGGGGGAGGGTTGCAGGTAGGTTCGTTTGTTGCTACAGCCAAGCCGAGCCGAGCGGAGTGGGAAGTATTAATCGCCCAAGAATATGCAGTCTTCAGTTTGTAGTAGTGTATGACAGTGTACTTCTCAAGTGAGTTCAGCAGTACAGTATATTTACATTGATTACTTTATAAATTTTATTCAATTCTACTAATCACTAAATTTTATAGTATGATTCTTCTTTTCATTTATATTATTGTAGTTGTATTATGATTTTTATTTTCATTTATTTTATTGTATTTGTCTTTCTGGTGGTGTGATGGACTTACCTTCACTAGAATAAATAAATAAATAAATAAATAAATAAATAAATAAATAAATAAATAAATAAATAAATAAATAAATAAAATAAATAAGTAACTAGATAAATAAATAAATAAATAAATAAATAAATAAATAAATAAATAAAGTTTTCTACAATACTTTCCTTCTCTGAGCACGTAAATACCAATGGTTGTATCTATATCTCGCCAAAAATACGTTAGAAAACTAATAGGCATACTGCTCTCGTAAATTGGGCGAATGTTTTCAGTATGATTGTACTTCCTTCCAGACTGCCGCTGTCACTGTTCCCTCCCACTCCAGTACCGCGCTAGATGACAGTGTGCATAGTATAAATTTTACTTCATGAACGAGTAATATAAACTTTACAAATTTAATTCAATTCTACTAATCACTAAATTTTATAGTATGGTTCCTTTCTTCATTTATATTATTGTAGTTGTATTATGATTTTTCTTTTCATTTATTTTATTGTATTTGTCCTGCTAGTGGTGTGATGGTCTTAACTTCACCAGAATAAATAAATAAATAAATAAATAGATAAATAAATAGATAAATAAATAAATAAATAAATAAATAAATAAATAAATAAATAAATAAAGTTTCCTACAATACTTTCCTTCTCTGAGCACCTAAATACAAATGGTTGTATCTCTGTCTCGCCAAAAATGCGTTAGAAAACTAATAGGCATACTGCTCTCGTAAATTGGGCGAATGTTTTCAGTATGATTGTACTTCCTTCCATACTGCCGCTGTCACTGTTCCCTCCCACTCCAGTACCGCGCTAGATGACAGTGTGCATAGCATAAATTTTACTTCATGAACGAGTAATATAAAAACCGATGGCACAAACAGAGAGTAGGGACTTAACCAAAGGAAGCCAGGAAGAGAAGGCAAAAATCACAATTGGATTGGCTCACCAATTGAGAGTAATTTATTAAGCTCACCTGTAATAGGCGTTGCAGGAGAGCCTTGTCCTAATGAGATTTGATGGACCGTTGTTATTCTATTTTAGACCTTAGACAGTACATTACGTAAGATCTGCTAGTTGATTGGTGACCATGCCGTTTGAGGGTTTTTCGTAAATGGCCGGACGAAAGTAATATGGCGACAAAATCTAGAGCATGACTATCTTCAGAGAAAAAGAATTATGTCACATGTAACAATTTCTGCTAATGAAAATGATGAAATGCATCTTTTAAGCGGTATACGACGACCTCCCCGGACAAAAAAAATAAAATTTATTATAATCATAATCATCATTATCGTTATTATTCTTGTATTGTTTCTGCATTGCTGTTATTTTTATATTTGCTATGTGTTCTTATGCAGGTTGAGTGGAAGAGAAGGTCTTATGGCCTTAACTCTGCCAATAAAAATAACTATATCAAATGAAATAAATAAATAAATAATAAATACATGAAATAAATGAATGAATAAATAAATGAATAAAAAATAAATAAATAAGTAAAAAACAACTAAATAAAGAATTGAGTAAATAAGTAACTAATAAGTAAATAAATAAATAAGTAAATGAGTAAATAAAGAAATAAATGTCAACTATGAACCACTATTGTGCCCTCTCGAAATTTTCGGTAGAAATTTTTCACCCTCTCGCTTTATACAATTCCAGTGTATAATAATAGTAATAAGGTAAATGCTCCTAAGATTGCCACTTAGTGAATTTCTATCCTTAAATACCCATTTTGAGACCAATATAAAAACTATATTTATGAAACGAAACTCTTGATTCTTAAGATCACAATAATATGAAAAAAGTTACAAAAATGAAATATTTATTCTTTACAAAAATTCTTCTTTGAAAAGTTGTGAACACGCAATCTTACAGGAAATTGTGAAAAATTATGGTGAAATAATCACGGGAGAACGGGAGGAACTGAGAAAAATGATAGCAACGTTGGCTTTTTACACCCGGGATTAGATCCGAGCTCATTTTCGCTGCAGTCTCACTACCTGGACGTGAGCCACGAAGCAGGATCGATCTCTCAAGTACGAAGTTAATATTGCACTTCTTATCACCTTAAATATAACTTCAAATAATTCAATTTCTTCGCCCAGCTCATTATACAGCAGTGATCGCCAAAAGCTGTGTCGCGACACATGCCCCTGTCTCCACTCAAGCGTAACCATGACATCATATCCCCACCCTCTGTTTACAGCCATCACTTCGATATAAGTAAAGACATTTATCAGCGGCGGACATACGCATGTAATGTTACAAGTGTGTAAGATAATGTGTTTCGATGTCTTTTCGAAAACAGATAGTAAGTAAAAACTTAATTTTAAGGAGCATGGAAGGAAAAGTATTTATTTTGTGCAGATGGCAAAAATATGAGATACTTCATTTGTTGTAAAATGTTTAATGAAGTATAAAAGAACAATGTATGTTGTCATTATTTTTCTTGTTATGAAGACTACCACGCCCTCACCTGTAACTTGAATAATAAACGAACGGTAAAAAGTAACAGCTTCTATGTCTTAATCGGCGTAAAATACATCGACATTTTTTTCGACGTATGTAATGTAATTTGAATATTTAATTAATAAATTAACAATAAAAGGTATTGGCTTCTATGTTTTAATCGGTGTAAAATACTTCCACTTTTTTTTTCTACGTATGAGTGTAATTTGAATATTTCATTAATAAGTAAACAATAAAAAATATCAGCTTCTATGTCTTAATCGAAGTAAAATACTTCAACTTTTTTTTGAAGTATGTAGTGTAATTTACAACTTCGTGACCAGCCTGGTACGTTTTTCTAATTTCAAGTATCTGCTGATGTAAAGTACACGCTCTTTCTATGGTAAATAAGAAAATTTATTTATTTCATTTTATTAATAATACAAAGGTAATTAATAAGAAGATAAAAATTAACATGGAAAAAAGTGTTTAAAATTAATAGTAGAAGAATATTATATTGCTTTCGTTTTTTTTGGTCACAGTCCGTCTCTGCACTGTTATTCACTTCATTACCTGAGAAGATACCCACTCCACCCCTCTCCCTGAAATAATGGTGTGCGGGTTGCATTTCTATTACGTCACAATTTCGTGATGTGTGGCAACCACTGTTATACAGTATAAACAGACAGTCCACCACTTGTGGATGTGAAGAATGAAACCGCAACGAACAAAAGATCTGGTTCATTGAGGTAGATATGAATAGGAAACAATTTGTTTCGGGAAGCAGACAAAATATCTGTTTATTGTAGTGTCTGTGTGTTGAATTTTTCTTTTTTGTAGTTCACATCTTGTTCAAAGAACAAAACTGGATTCAAATGAGAATGCACAGACGCATTTCGTTGCCTTGGTTACAGCGAAATTGATGCTTTCTTGTTTCAGACTGTAAAAAAGAATAACGTAAGCTTTTATGTAACTCCACAAACACGCAATATCCGTGCAGTGAACCGTTTTTTGTTTGCTATGGAGTACTGAAACTTCTACTTGGATAGGTCGTGGTTCATTTCCCTCGCAACACTCTTCAAGTCTGCTTCACAAACGATCCTTTATTATTAATCAGAGATGAGGTATACTCCAAGCTTGACTGGATATCTAGATCAAGTTTCTTGTTACCTAAAAATCAGAAACTTGCTTACACTACAATTACGTCTAGCCCAGATTTATGTTCATGAATAGATGAGACCAAGTGAATGATGACAGTGTTGCAGCAAGTTATATTTGGTCCTTCAGACGATCCATAAGAATATAATCATTTTAGGATGGAATGTAAGTTCACAGGACTGATATATTGACTATACACGAATTTTTCAACATGTTTATAGTGCATTTGATATAAATCAGCATGGATTTTACACCCATAGGTCTACCACAACAAATCTGATTAATTTTACACAAAATGCATTTAATACATTACATAATCACAGAAATTTAGACGTGATATACCTTGACTTTTCCAAAGCGTTTGATAAAATTGACCATAAAATTTTAATTACTAAAATTTATAAATCTTCTCACCATTCGTGAGCTACTTAACCAAAGAAATTTTTACAAGTTCATTGAACCATTGATTTTGTTTTAACAATAAAATTCCTACGAGTACATAGTTGCAAATAATTTTTTTTCAGATTAGTCGAAATATACCTGTTTTTAGAGAGGTAAGTGTTACAAAAAAGTAAAGAATGCTAATGAACTCAGTTTCATTTCGAATATAGGTGATTCTTCAGGAGAGCAATTGATTCTTTCAATGGAGCTAAGGTTACAATCGGAATAATAAATGCAGGTATTCCAAGCCTCTTAAACACATCTTTCATGAAGAGAGTAGCGGTACCTCTTGCTCCAACCAGAAGTCCGATTATTTCAAGCTCTTTTAACTGGTATTTTTGGAGGTAATAGGGAATGGTGGGATTGTAGATATTCTTTTTTTCATTATCCACTTCTGCTGGCTGTTCCTCATCCGTTTCGAAACGCACAGTGGGATCAATTATGTATCCAGATCTTTGTAGATTCCTTGAAAGCTATTATATCTAGGCGCCGTGTACTGCCAGTGACGGAGAGACCACGTACTTCTTCAAAGGTGTTGTAATCATCATCTTTAAGGACAGTGGCTATAATTGATCGTACTTGGTAGGGTCTAGCTTTTCGCAGAGCTTCGCCGTGCGGACAGGATCCCAGGACGTGTCCAAGAGTTTCAACCTCGTTGTGGCAATGCCTACAACGGTTGTCCTGAGATCTTCCCGGCACAGCACGTACTGCAGCAACATTTCCAACCATTTTAATGCCATCGCGCTATTCGCTATTGGAGAATCCTTCGTGTTTTCAAATCCATTTTTTCAAGTTTTAGATTATCTTTTTCATACTTACAGTTAATATCATCACATCTTACAAACAGGCAGGAGTATGTTTCATTCAATGAATTAAAATCAAAACCATTCACAGTAACTTCAGGTGTACCCCAAGGATCCAATCTTGGTCCCTTGTTCTTTTTACTTCATATCAATGACTTACCTAAACAGATTTTGGACTCTACATGTTTACTATATGATGATGATGATGATGATGATGTTAAATTGTATAAAGTCATTGACAAACAACAAGACGTTTTCGATCTACAGCATGATTTAGACATACTATATAGATGGAGTATCGATAATTTTCTTCTGTTAAATCTTAATAAATGTTGCTTTATGACGTATTCTAAAAACAAGACAGTTGCTCAAAATTCGTATGAAATTAATGGTGTGAAGTTACCTAGAGTAGAATCATTTAAGGATTTGGGTATTTATTTTCCACACAACTTATGTTTTAAAATACACTTAAATTACGTGGTAATTGATGCATATAGAAAATTAGGATTTATAATCACAAATACAAAAGAATTAAAAAATATAAACACTATTGATACTCTATATAAAACTCTAGTTAGGAGTAAGCTAGAGTATGCGTCTGTAATATGGTCACCTCAGTTCCAGTCCCATCAGATGCAAATAGAAAGGATACAGAAAAGATTTTTACCGTACGTTATTTATGCTTTAAAAACATCACGTGTCGTCTTATGACAAGCAAATTTCATATAATCAGTTACTCTTTGAATTTAATTATAAAACTTAAAAATCTCGACGATTAATAGTCAAATTTTACTCTATAAACTATTAACGGTATATTGAATAACTGTGATTTTCTTCAATTCCTTTAGTCCAATGTAAAAAAAAACAGAATTACGTCATAGGCAACCTTTTGTTATTCCCTTTCCTAGAACTGTTTTCTTGAAGAACTCTCCATTGTTTGTTATGTGTAATACTTACAACTCTCTGTCTTTAATCTGTGATTCTCAATAATTAGATTTCAATTTAACAGTTGAAAAATTTCGTACAATATTTAAAAGAATTATATTTCCTTAGATATTTAAATTATGAAGAAGTGTATTATAATGCTTTTACTCTAGTATTTAAATAATTTTGCATCATTATATTGACATTTGACAGTATATTAACTGCAATATTATATTCTAGCATCTATTACCGTTATGCATTTTCTTTCTTTCGTTTGTGTTCTTTGTTTTGTTTTTTATTATTATGTATTTTGTGTATGTGTCTATGTAGTAGTAGTAGTAGCAGTAGCAGTAAAGGGCGCGTCAGGTGCTATGGCTACTGTATTTGCGCCCTTATCTAAAATTCGTCATAAAACAAAGACACAAGTAGTACAACAATCAGAAAGCTAAAAGAACTAAAAAGCGTTGTCACGGTAAAACGAGGTAAACAAATGCAGTACACACAAGGTGATTTCTAAACAATCATAAAAGTGAGCAGTCCTACTACCTTAGGTAGTGTTCAAAACGAACCATGTTCAAAACGAACCAAAAAATAATAAAACTAAGGCCACTAGAGGTAAATTGTATATCACATTTCAAAAATAATAAAATCTTATTATATATATATATATATATATTTTTTTTTTTTTTTTTTTTTTTTTAGACCGGCCAGAGGCCGTTTACCAAACTTATCTTTGTTTTCTGTTTTCGTTTTCGTTTTCATTTGTTTCCTTTGTTTTACTTACACTAATACAAACACAACACCCATGCCCGAGGCGGGACTCGAACTCACAACCCTTCGGACCAAGCGATAGGGACATGCCGTGCTTGAGCCATCCGGGCCGGCATTAAAATATTCGGATATATGGGGTCCGAAATGTCAACTATGTAACATCAAATATAACACATCAAATGTAACCTCCGGAGGATAAGTAAAAACGGGTCAATAAGTGTCCTTGTAAGCCACCTGTAATTGGAAGCCTGCTTCTGTTGGTGGTGGATTTAAATAAATAAATACTTAAATACCATAATGTTGAAATGGAATTGGAATTTACGGCAGGGGGCACTGTGGCCCAGCACTGCGACATGTCACGATTTATTGCGCTAACCTTCAAAAAGCGCATTCCCAAACCCACACCTGCTCACGACTACACTAAAACCTTGGTTTTTCTGAACCGACGCATACGACGTGCGAGATGTGAGATCTGGTACATTTTATTTTTGATCAGTGGCAACATTGATAGCCATAGCCTAAAAGCGGCCTCAAGGACAAGTCTACTCTTGAGCATAGAGTTAACGAAGGTTTTCATTTTATGTTTACGTGGATATGTGGACGTTACAAGTACTAAAAGCGCGGCATATGTTGTAGCACACTTTACACCCTCAATCGACCACACAAGCTGTGTGAACGATGTGCCGGTATGTGTGTGTGGCTAATGGATAAAGTCTGTCGATAATAGTGCTGATTATGGTTCAGCGAGGGATTAACAAATAAAAAAAAAAAAGAACACGAAAGAAAAGACGCCACCAGTGAGAACACAACAAAGTCCCTCGTAGCCATGTGAAGCCGGCTTTGTTTTCGTCATGAACAGGACATGGACACATCATGTGCTTGCCAGCTGTAACACACACTGCTGAACCAGGTTCATTCAGCAGGACACAGCCGGCAGTGTTGTCAAGGGAATGAAAAAGCCTTTAGTCACTATTATAATACTTGTAGAGAAAAAATTGTGACGCTGCACACTTGTAGCAAAACGTGTTTTATATCGCCTTTCTATTGAACTTCCGCTTTAATTTTTTTTTATTTTAAGCGGTTATTTAAACATGCTGTGACAACTACGAGGTTATCTAGCGTCGATGGAATTATTTTTGATAGTGAGATAATTCCTAGGATTAACCATGGCATTACAGTGGACGCAGAATATCTAATATCCTGCCCAACGTCGCAAAGGAGGGCGAGATAAAGGTAAAGAGACAAGTGAATATGTAGCGCGTATTGTTATGAGTGTATGTTAAAACTGAAAACATCGAGTAGGTACTCATCGCTCTATATTACTCTTCTACCGGGACATCATTTTATGTTTACTAACATTCCTAATATTAACCTGGCTATACCTTTGGATTAACTGTTGAGAACCGGTAACACCCCCTTCCAAAACTGGAGTTCGACAATACTGGCGTTAAATACAAACAAATCATTTTACTAGCTATAGGAGGGAAGAAAAGTAGTTCATCCATTTACGTAAACTAGGAAATATCGCGATTTTGAGTTTGACAATTTGCATTAGGTTTTTGTTTAATCAAAATACAGTACAGTATTAACAATAAGTGTTTTTACTCATGAACTGAGTTATCCATGCGAACGTGTTCATTATGCAGTGTATATTATACTGTCTACATCACATTAGCGTACAATATAGAGAATGAAGTTAAATTGAAAATAAACATAATATAGATATTTAAACACAATTTTGAAAACGATGGCCGTTCATTTCGATACAGGCTTCAGTTCTTTTGTGCATATTATCGCACTGTAGACTATTGCATCTAATTCCAATTACCAGTTTCGTCCTTCGTACTAGCACCTCATGTTGGAATAATTCTGTACCTACTTTATAAAAGAGTACTTTACGTACTGTAAATTCAATCTCCACTTCTGCTCGATCCAAAAAGATAAAATTACTCAGACATGCTATCTACTGTCCGTCCAAGTGGTTATGTCACAGACTCGTGAGAGTTAATTACTTAACGAGACCCTTTTATTTAAGTTATCTTAAACAGTTGTATAATATTACGTAGATGTCCAATTCTTAATAGAAATTAATGTTTTCAGAAAAGAGCTAAGACAGTCCAGGCACTAGCCTTTACAAAAGGGCGAACACAAGCGGGTGGAGGAAACCGGGATACGACGTAAGTAAACGGACGACACCTGTGCGAAAATATTGAAAGCTCTTTCGTCACTGGAAAACGCGAACATATTTCTGGAACGTACTATACTCATTCAGTAGGCCACTGTTTACTGTGACCGTGTGACTCTGACTGCATATACGGCCTTGGTTCTGTGTGGAAGACGGGTGGAAGTTTACTAGTCCACCCAGCTGCATCATGGTCAATATAATATATGTACTAGGTAAGTCAGGAGTAAAGGTACGTGGTTTGAGGTG